>NW_024346692.1:638524-651976 GCF_902729225.1 Pteropus medius | reverse complement strand
GTTGCTGGCTAAGTATCTGGAAGGACAGAGTCTTTTGAGTCTTAAAGAAATCAAACCTACAAAGGGACAGCAAATACTATAATTTAACATTCCATGTGAAAGTCTTAAACTGACTTAGACAAGTTTCTCCCCTGGAAGTTCGAAATCTGTGATACACTAAATTGTCCCAGAAATACTGACATTGTATACTTAACAATGCCATGTAAAATCTCCAGGTTCTTTGTTATTCCCATCTTTATATACCAATCCAAATCTTTTCTTCACACATGCCTCTTCCCCCATGTCCCGCTGGTCCTGTTATTCCCTCTACCTTAACTTCTACCCCTGCCTCTACTCCTGGGCTATATACATTTGCTGCCTCGCAGAAAAAGAGATACCAACCACAAAACTGTAGATCTGGGAGAAGAATAATGGGCTAGTTAAGAAGCCATTTCCACCTCACTCTTTTCTTTCCTGGCAATGTCCTTCTCTGCCATCCACCTTTCCAAACCGCTTTTCCCAATAGTGGTTTTTTAATGAAATCTCTTCTGAATGAAACCTATAAATGCACAACTCCTAAGACTTTCCAAGACCTTCATGCAAAACAAACAATAAATAAAACCGTGCTGCTTAATAATACTAAAAAGCCCATATTGGTTTCAGTTCTGCCCCTTCTTTGGTGTAGGGGAGGATTTGGAAGAATAAGGGCCTCTCTGGCTGTCACAGAGACTAGGGACACTAGTGGTATTTAGTGGAAAGGGGTACTAATCATCCTCCAATACACAGGGCAGTCCCATGCAATGAAGACTGGTCTGTCCAAAACGCCAGCAGTGTCTCCAACCCCCTCCCCAACTCTTTTAATGCAACACTGGCCAACAGACATTCACTGAGGGAGGTAACTCCAGCTAATTTTCATAAATATCCAGCTCATCTTGGCATTTCTTGGCTTTTAGGAATATGCAAAACAGGCCATCAGGTTCTCCAAATTCCCAATGTCACACAGAATTCTAAGGAGGGGATGGCAGGTGGTGGCACACACTCCACATAGTCTGCAGTATTACCTTCTGGTGTTTGGAAATCCTAAAATAAAATGACTATGTTTTGAGTTTGGTATCACTATGTTCTAGAGACTTCCTCACTCTCACTTGAATGCAGCACTTTACTGAGCCAAAACAGCTACAGGGGCCATTCTTCCCTGAAAATGAGTCAAGGCGGTTACATAACCCTCCACAGGGATCCACACACAGCGACCTCAGAGGGAGTGTGGGAGGGGCCTGGTAAACATCTCTCCTCTTCATCAGTTCATGCTCCAACTCAGATTCCTCCTGACAAAACAAACATGGCTTTTATGTCATAGTAATTCTTTTGTAGCAGGCAACTCATTCTCACATTCCTTCTCCTGCTTATTTTTTTCCCCATAATTCTTTACCCTTTGCCCACAATCGCTCCTCCCCGCCATGTTGTACTATTTGTATGGAAAAAAAATTTTGAGTTGTTTCTTGCCAAGTGTGACATCAACTCATTCTTATTTAATGATGTCCAGCAAGAACTTGCTCTCCCAAAACGTATGCTAGTTTTGAAGCAACAAGATTACTAACTGCATTTTGTTTCCTCTGTCTCTTCTTTTTGATGTATTAGTGTGTCTTCTGAAACAATGATGTAACGCTTCATTTCTATGACCCAAGGCACTATACATGTATGTATAAAATATCTTTTCAAACAGCTTTAGGAGGACAAAGTATTGCCTCTGTTACTAAAAGGAAACACAGAACGTGATGAGTTAACCTGATAATTTAAAATCTTCCTAAAAAAGATAGCTCTTTCAATAACAAGAAAGAGCTATCAATATTAAAGAAAATACAAGTCTAAAATTCTATTCTAAGAACTTCTGTTTCGTAGGGAGGAAAAAAAAAAAAGAATATGGGTGACCCTTAAAAATAATCAGAGAGACATTTGCTACTTCATGCTTAACATCACTTTGGCAAAGCACTACCTTTTGAATGATTTTAAAAAGCCAACGATTTTATTCTACTCATAAGATAAGCTAAAATTCAGAATTATTTTCTGTTAGCTTATTGGAAAAACTGGTGCTGGTGTTCTTAATATGTGTCCAACTATGATGGAACTACTGAGCTATGTCAGGTACTAATCCCTCCTCACGAAGAAGTCTTCTTTAAAACCCTTTCCATTCCATTCCTCTGTTAATTAAAATGCGCAATTGAAAACTATTATTACCTAGTTCTCCCTCCTTCAGGGGCTATTACCAGAAAACCACACTTAATTATCAGAAGGCATCCGTTAGGGGTGGTCCTAGGCATGAGTGCCAATTCTGTCACATTCCAATGTTTGCTGAGCAGGACAACACTGAGGAAACTAATCCACATAGAAAATGTTGTGTGATGCCCCTCTAACATCCTCCTGGTTAATTTTCTAGAATGTCAAGGCACTTTGAGGCTTCCAGTGCCACCCAAGAAGAGTCAGTTTAGATACAAAGCACCTAGACATAATTTCAGAGGTGTCACTTACTGCTCAGAAGTCTCTAGGGAGACAGCTAGTTCTGTTTGGGGGGTTCAAAGTCCTCAAAGACTCAAGGTTTCAAATAAACGAGGAGAGGAAAAAGAAAACATATACCTTCCTGGGGAACTGCAACTATTTAACAAAAACAAGTACAAAAAGTCTATAGAGAAAAGTAAGAAACCCCAGTCAGGTCAGGGAAGCAAGCAAAAGTGGGTAAGTGTGTGTGGTGTGTGTGTGTGTGTGTGTGTGTGTGTGTGTGTGTGTGTGTGTGTGTGTGTGTGTGTGTGAAGCCAGCCCAAAAAAAGACAAAGGAAAAGGCCTTGAAAGTTTTAATTATAGAAAATTGCTCAGGTGACTTCATCCCATCCACATGCTTTTGATTTTCAAAAAGTATGATGAGCACTTTTTAAGTTAGTGTTCCGGAAAAGCTGCAGCTGTTCAGCACAGATTTCACATGCTCAGTTAAGAACATTATTTTATCAACATAAAGGTTAATAGCTTCTAAATGAAGGTAGCACTTTCCAACATGAGTACCATAAATTCATGTTAGCATTCACTTTGTTTAAAGATACAGACCCAGAAGGACAAATTGGTCCTTGGCATGAACAGTAAAATAATAATATGAAGACTCATAATTTCCCCCAGATCCCACCCAAGATTTTTAGCTTGTCCTTTATAAAAGATTACATCTATGTTTAAGCACATTGGCACAGAGGCATTTGCCATGACTGTAACACTGTGGACTCAGTATTACAGAGAGAGCAAAGTTTGAAAGACACATGCCCTTCCCATTCCCTACCACACTCCCTACCCCAACCCTAGTGCCACCTTACATGTTGTCCTTCATGACCCGAGGGGCACTATAATGGTGCTACGCCAGGGAACGTTCAGTGTACAGCACCAGAATGACTCCTATCAGCCGTGCGTTTACAGGACCAATCTAAAAAATTACTCTCCCTTTCCAATTCTGCTATTCTATTCCCCAAGCAAGCAATCCCATAGCTGTTTTCCATTTCCTTTCCTTCCTACGCCCAGTCTGTCAAGCCCTGTCATCTCTTCCTCGAAAATGTCTCTCAAATCTGTTCTTCTTTCCACTGTTCTCGCCCCAGTCCAGACTTTCATCAGCTCATCACGAGAAAATTACAACTGTCTCCTAACTGGTGTGCCCATCTCTGGCTACTGTCCTACCAGTCATCTAAAACCATAGCTTTCAACGTGTCAATACCCTCTCCCTATTGCAACAGACAAAAAAAACTACATTTGCTTCTTATAGCATCATCTCTAAACTCCCTTTCCTGGTTTTTAAGGGCGTCCATGATTTGGCTGCTAGTTAGCTTTCTGACCTTACTTCTTACTCCTCCTTAACATGCACCCTTGTCTTTGGCAAGTAGTTATCTCACTGTCTCCACCTCACCTCCCCAACAGCAGCATACTCGGGTCCACTTTACTCATATTTACTGCCTAGGAATTCCTACTTCCACCCCTGCTGACCCAAGCCAGCACATCCACCAAAATCCTGCCTGTTCCTTTAAGTTCAGCTCAATTAATAATTCCTCAACATAGCTGTTTTCTATGACTGTCGCCCACCTGTTCCAGTGCAATGAAAAGAACTGGGTCTTTGGAATATGACAGACTTAAGTTTAAATCTCTGTGGAAGTTGAAGTTATTTCATTCTCCTAGTTCAGCACCCCTACCTACAAAATGAAGATGATGTTAATAATTCCTTCATAGGATTGTTCTAAAGATTAAAAAAGATTCTGCGTGGACAGCAACCAGTGACTTGGTACATGGTGAACAGGCACTCAGTATGTGGTAGGTATTATAACATCATATAATAGCATATGACCACTATGCTTCTAAAATCTTAGGCTTTAAATCAATCATTTAGATTTTTCTATTAGACTGCAAAACTCCAGAGCAAAAGTAGTATCACATCCAGTTGTATCTCACTTATTTAATAATTTCAACTCCCTGGACAGCCAAGAAACAAGGAAAAACAAATAAAATGGCCTAGAGGTCACCCTAATAATTTATTATAAATTCCATGCATTAATGCCTATATATTTTAGTAACAGGAAGCCCTTCAGACAGCCTCTAAAAGCCTACTGATTTTTATTTTGGTTTCTAAGCTGACAGTAACAAATCATGAGATGGCTGCAATTTGCTGTCAGCAAGGGAGACAACAGAATAACTGTAAAAAGTAAATATACACACCTGATCTGTAAAACTGTAAATGAAATTAAGTCTAGCAACTAAAGCTTCTGTTTTAATTAGGGTACTAGCAAGTTTATTTTCAGAGATAAGTAATCCCAGTGTTAAATAATACAGAGAGAAACATTTAAATGATCATAATTGTTAAAGTTCGAAGGAATTTTTGCATAATTACAGCAATTATTTGTTGAAACTTCAATATGTACCAAATACATATTACACATAAGCCATGCTGCTCACATAAATTATTCCTCCCATTTAACCCCTGAAACAGGTATCAGTATCCTTATTTTACAGATGAGGATAATGGGGCTCAGAGAAGTTAAGTGACTTGTCCAAGATCATATGGCCAATGTGTGACAGTTTCCATCCCTGAACTAATTCCAAAGCCTGTGCCATTTTCCCATTATGCCACATGGCCCCTCCACACTCTTGTGAATTGGAAGAATTGGTTCCAGTTCTGCTTACACATATCTAGTAATGGAGAGTTCATTACTTTGCAAGATAACATAATGGTTATGAGCACAGGTTTTCGAGACCAGTCAGATCTAGGTTAAGAACAGCTGTTTGGCTACTTTCTAGCTGCAGGACCTTGAACATATCTACTTCTCTAAACAACAGTTTCATTATCTATGAAATGGAACTAAAAAGTACCCATATGACAAGGCTGCTGTGAGGATTAACTGTGAGATGCTACATGAAAAGTGCTTAGCTCTTTGCCTGACATGTTGTTACTGCTCAATATTATCATTAAAACGATTATTATAAAAAGTTTTTATATCAAATTAAACTCTACCTCCCAATAACTTCTCCCCATTGGCCTCAGATCTGATCGCTGGGACGTCACGAAAGTAGATCTAACCCTGTATCTATTCAGTAGCCATTTAATATTAAAAGAGAGATGTGTTTCCCTAAGTCATCTCTTCTCCAACCTTGAAACACTTATCTGCTTCACGATTCTTTACATGGCAAGATTTCCAGACAACAACCTTCTGGTCACTCTATTTAGCATATATCCTAGTTTATAAGTATCTTCTTAAGCATGACACCCAGAACACTCTCACAGATACAGAGTGCCAAGTGCCGAATACTGTGCCTGAGACTACTGCTCCTCCACCTTCTGATCTTATCAATAAAAGCCCCCACTGAATTGCTCCTGAGCCAGTTTTCTCATATCCTGTCCTATGTAATTGATTGTTTTTAATCTAAATGTAGGACTTGACATTTATTGCTTTTAAATGTTGCTGTGGTTTCAGCCCGCTTAAAATCTACTGAGATCATTTTAAACCTTGGATCTGTCATCTATCATGTTAGACAGTCCTTTTAACATTTCATTATCTGCAAATTCGATTAATATGCCTCTGTCTCTTTATTTAAAGTCAGTCAACAAATCTTTAATGAGTAACAAGTATGTCCAGGGTCCTCTGGGAGGAGCTAAGTCAACTGACAAAATGTTGAATAAGATAGAGGTCAAGGTCAGAACCCTAGCATCTTATGATCTTCTTGGGGGCTTATCTTTAAAAATTTTAGCTTACAAAAGACAAGGCTGATGGAGGCACAAAATAGTCTATCAATATTTTTAAAGGGAGCAAACTCTGTAGGTACAAAGGGTTGGAATCAATGGATGGAACGTTACAGTGATGCACATTTTGGAATCACCCAATTGCTCCCTCTCCCCACAATGCTCCCCTTTTTAATGGGTATACTTTTTCTATGTCTAAGCTTCTGACACCTCTTCTATTCTCCACAATTCATTAAAGACAGTTCAGTAACTTCATCTACAAGTTCTCTCAGTTCCCTGGGCTTGTGAGGTAAGGAGACGGGTAGGGGGATGGAGTGGAGGTGTGGAGACAAGCACCAGAAAACAATGCATTTTGACCAGCTAATTGCACTTACAAAGACTTCTATCTGGGATTTTAGCTACTCCTTTGTTCTATCATTTTCAGTTAATTATCTTTCTTCTTGACAGAAAGTATGGAAGCAAAGTTCTGCTTTGTTATACATCGAAATGATCTCAGTTGGTAGGAGGCTGACTACATCTGCTTGCTACCTTTGTTCTGAATATTACTTTTTATATTTCTAGTTATCCTTCATGACCCTCAACTTGGAAGCCTGTTCATCCTAGCTTTTATGTATCCTGACACTATTCAAGTCCATACCACTCTTTTATGCCTATCTTTAGTTACATTTGTTTCTTTCTACATTTGGGACACATACTTTAAAAATTAAAGTATATTAAAATGTACTTCAAATATCCTACCTTTTTCTAACTCTTTATAATGATTTGTATAAAATTGTATTATATTAATTTAGAGAAAGTAAAAAAGATGATGAGATGGCTTGAAACAAACTTACATTCCAGTAGGGTGAACTATTATAAGGTAAGCTTTACCAGAGCCAAAACTTTGTATTTTGCTAGAGGTTCACCTACTAGAACAGTGCCTAGAGCTCACAGTAACCACTTGACATTTGTTAAACAAATGAACAATCAAAATCTTAAAGAACAGTAAGATTTTAGCAGGCCACAGTAGAGAAGACAGTTTTCAGATAGAACAGCATGAGCAAGGGCTGGGAGGTGGTAAAGCAAGGAAAGTAGTCCAATTTGGCCTGGAGCTCAAGACACATACAAGCAGTGGGAGATGAGGATGTAAAGACTTCTTGAGGTCTTCATGTCAAGCTGAGGAGCTCAGATCTGAATCTAGCAGGCAATATGGAGCAACCAAACATGCTGAACAAGTATCATATAATTGAGTTAGGCTTAAGAAAAATTCTGGCAGAGGTGTGCAAAATTAATTAGAAAGAATTATCAATGTTCATTAAAAATTCATTTATTTGTATAGGCCTAGGAAAAAACTCTGGCTAGGGATAGTTAATGTCTTTCTACATACTTTCTATTTGAACCCAGAGCATCTGCCTCAACAACCTGTCTCCTGGCCCCATTTGGAAAAAGAGTGAATGAGTGTTACCAAAGCAAAACTATGGATAAAACAAAGCCAAAATAAAGAGGCCCCCAAACTGCAGCTTCTTGCCAGCATTTACTGCAAGTCAGAGGAGGGCTGGCTTCAACTTGCTAAAAGAATGGCTTAGTTGTCTAACCAAAGGGAGTTATGCTCATATCTGGGAACATTTTTTTCATTTCCATCTAGCACTTGTAATATGTGGGGCTGCCTTGATACTGTTTCAATCTCATCCAGTATACTGGCAGGAAGTGGAAAGAACAGCAGAAAGATAAAGCCCATCTGGCCACAGTGTTCATGTCAGCTTTCCTCTGGCCTTCAGACCAGACTCCCAAATGACTTACCTTTTCTTATATGTTCCCCTTATGAGTCTGGTTTCCTTTCTATAATTATTCATGCCTTGACCTATTTTTCCTTATTGTATTACTACAAAACATTGCCTGATACAGTGCTTTTACTAACATGCTTATTTACTAATGCTCAAAGACCATTTCCAAAGAAAGCAGTGGATATCATGATGAAACTTATTTTACCTTCTTTATTTATATATATTTTTGCTTTTGGATATTAACTATCCCTGGCTAGCAGTTCCTCTTTATTGATTTCATGCAGTCTAAATTAGCAGCAGCCATGACATTGCTACACTATTTAGGTTTGGAGCAGGTCTTAAAATAGAATTTTTATTCTCCTTTCAATGGTGTGACTTTTATCTCTGTGGTCACGGCCACCATATGTTTGGAAAGTGTGGTCCACAATGTGGTTTCAGTCTCAGACAAAACATCTCGATGTTTTAAATAAGTATGGTAGTAATAATAAATATACACAGTGGTAATACATATGATACCATAATAAATGCTGCATTAATTGTAAATATATATATATATATATATATACTTCCACATATATATAACAAAACATAGTGCTAATAAAGACACCAAAAGGCGTCTCAATAAATTTTACAATACTGAACATTATCTCTCACTAACTACATATAAGATGGCAATCTCCTTATCTCAAAAACTACTAAATAGAACTTAAATTAAAAAAAATATATTCTTAACACATGGCAAGAGTTCTGTGTCTGCTGACTGTGAGATGGCATGAGTTCTCCTCTGGCTCTCTGATCTGGGTTCTGTCCTGTTAAAGATTTTTCAGTGACCTCATCAGAGGCCACTCATAGTATGTTAATAATGGGGGTTCACAAAAAACCTCAACAATCTAAAAACACAGGCTACATCTGACAGTTAATTACAGATGATTATGCAGTCTTGCACTGAAGGTCAAAAAAACTATCTGGAGAAATACAGAATGAAGGAGGTATGGCTTAACATCAGCACATGTGAAAAAGACCTTAGGGTTTTAGATGATTCAATATGACTCAAATGCATGTGGCTGCCAAAAAAAATCTACTTCAAACTTAGGCTGTATTAAAAGAAATACAGCATGCAGAGCAAGGCAGAAGATCCAGCTCACACCTGGAATACTCTGTTCAGTGCTAGGGGTAATATTCTAAAAGGGCCAAAATGGAGTACATTCAGGCTTTAGATCACAGGGCTGAGTGATACAAAATCATGTTATACAAGAGACTGAAACTGTTGGCTTAGAAAGGAAACAGTTCTATAATTTTTAAAGGAGCACATATTATTGTTACAATCGGAATAAAGACATTTCCATTATGCAGGAAAAAAACATTTAAATAATGCCCAGTGTTGAAGAGGATATTAAGAAACATCCGTTCAGACACTGTTGGTTTTACTATTTATTGGTTTATTCAACCTTATGGAAAACAATCCTGCCATGCATTGTTACAGCCGCAAAACTCCTGTTAGAGTGGCTTTATAGACAAACTATGGTAGATTCGAAAGATGGAATACTGATCAGCAATAAAAAAGAACAAACTACTGATAGAAGCACATGGATGAATCTCAAGTGCATTATGGTAAATGAAACAAGCCAGACTTAAAAGGCTATATTACCAAATAATTCCATTTAAATGACATTCTGAAAAAGGCTGTATGATAGTAATGGAAAATAGATCAATAGTAGAAGCTGAGGTGAAGAGTAAAACTGACTACAGAGAGACATAGGAAGACTTTTGAGGAATGATAAAACTACTTTGCATCTTGATTGTTAGAATGGTTAAACAACTGTACAGATACATCAATACTCACAGAACTGTTCAAGTGTGTAAATTTTACTGTATTTGAATTATATCTTAATTTTTTAAAAAAGGGAGAAAAGAGAAAATATTTAAGGCAATCAGAGAAAAAAGATACGAAAACATAGATAGGAATTATCTTTTAAAAATTAAGAGAAATAAGGACTTTTTCAGAGCAACAAAAACTGAAAGAATTCATTGCCAACAGATCCATACTACAAGAAATGTAAAAGGAAGTTCTTCAGGCAAAAGAAATATGATATAAAATAGAAACTTGAATCTATATTAAAAGATGAAGATCTCTAGAGATGCTTGAAGTTAAGGTAAATATGAAATATATTTTTTATTATTTTTAATAGCTCTAAATAATTGATTGTCTAAAGCAGGGGTCAACAAAGTAGGGCTCAAGGGCCAAATTTCACCCACTTCCTGTTTTTGTAAGTAAAGTTATATTGGAACACAGTAACACCCACTCTTCTATGTATTGTCTATAGCTGCTTTTACACTGCAACGACAGAGCTGAGAAACCGAGACAAAGACCAGATGGCCTACAATGCCCAAAATACTTACTATCAGACTCTTTACAGAAAAAAGTTTGCTGCCCCTGGTCTAAAACCAAAATAGCAATGTATTGTGGGTTTAAAGCATATGTAAAAGAAAAAATGTATAATAACAATAGCACAAAATATGACGAGGAAATTGGAATATAAAAACCTTCCTGTGATAAAACCCTACACTATAAGTGAAGTGGTAATTAATTAAATATGTGTACTATACACCCTAGGGCAACCATACACAGCCTTTTTTTTTTTTTTCCCAGATTTAAGTAATAAGCCAATAGTGGAGAGAAAAATTGGATCATAAAAAGATTTGATTAATGCTAGACAGAAAAAGAGGGGGAAAGGAATAAGGAACAAATGCGACAAAAAGAAAACAGCAAGTTGGAAGAGTTTAATCCAACCACATTGAAATTACATTGACTATAAGAAGGCTAAAGATATTCTTTAAAAGACAGAGAATTTCAACATGAATAAAAAAGCAAGACTCAATTATATGCTGGCTACAAGAAACTCACTTTAAATATAAACATAGCTAGATCAAATGCCAATGGATGGGACAGGTATGACTTCTTGCTACAGCCAAGTAAGGCAAAAAACAAATCCTCTCTGCAAAAAGCAACTGTAAAACTAGACAAAATTCATAAAAATAACCAATTTGTAAAGTTTGAGAAATCAAACTAAAGGCATACAATAATATGAGAAGCATTAATGCTGAAAAAACACATAAACTTGGATAAGAACGATGGGAATCTGTAGCATTCTGACCTGGGGCTTCTCCTATCCCTCCTGCCTTAATTGAAGCAGATGTGACTGAATGGGGCAGGTTATAAGAACAAGCAGCTTTTTCTGCTGCAGCAGGAAGAGGCTCAATTAATTTGGAGCAGAGGGTAACACCCATGCCCAGAGGTGGTGTCAGTAGAAGGCCCGAAAGCTCTACTAGCACAAGGCTACGGTCATGATTGGGGCAAGTTTATTTCTGGTTGAGGCTGTGTGCTTTTAAAGCAAAACCTGAGAGGATCCAACCAGTCATAGACTCCTGGCTGACACTGAAGCTGTATGCATGCCAAGAGGCAAAAGGGCCCAGCAGAATATAAAAGATGGAAGGGACTTGAAAACAGCCTGAATTTTAAATGTGCTACTTACCCATACAAAGATCCATTGACAGATGACAGAAACCTTATTGTATCAAGGTGGTTGAGTATAACTTCTATTCAATCACTGGCTGACTAATAAGTCATATAGATATAGGGACAACTCCTGGGAAAGCAAACTAAAAATAAAAACAAGTTTACAAAATGAGCAGAGACGTCAATGGCCAGAAATCAAGGGAAAAGAGAGTTTAGCAAGCAGGTTACCAAAGAAACGACAAACAAGATATATTAATTAAGTTTCATTGTGGTGATTATTTCACAATGCATATGTATACCAAATCATCAAACTGTATGCCTTAAATATACACAATTTTTAATTGTCAAAAATTGCTCAGTTAAAGAAAACAACCAAAATCTTGGAGAGATCAAAATCCAAAGGTGCTGTATTATCTAAAATGTCTAGTTCGCAACAAAAAATTAAAATACATATAAAGAAACAGAAAAGTGTGATTCATAATCAAAACAAAAAGCAGCCAGTAGAAACTCTCTGAGTATCCCAGATACTGGATATAGCAGACAAAAATTTCAAAGCAGTTATTACATATACATTCACAGAACTAAAGAAAATCATAAGAAAGAAAAGTGTGGCAAAAATAAATCTTCAAATAGAGATTCTCCATAAGGAAACAGAAATCCTGGAGTTAAAAAAGTACAGTAATCAAAATAAAAATTTCGCTAGAGCAATTCAACAGCAGTTTTGAAATGACAGGAGAAGAATCAGTGAATCTGAAAATAGAGAATCTTAATAACAATTTTAATAACAGAAAATGAAGACTGAAGAAAAATGAACAGAGCTTCAGAAATCTATGCAACATCAAGTCCACCAACACATTCGCAATGGAAATCCCAGAAGGAGAGAAGAGGGAAGCTTACCAAATTTGATGAAAAATATTAATCCACACATTCAAGAATGTTAATAAACTCTAAATAGGACCAATACATAGAGATCAACACTTAGATATATAACACTGCTGTAAGCCAGTCAAAGAGAAAATTTTGAAAACAGCAGAAGAAAGGAGGGTAGAAGAGAGTTGAACGACATGATGGAGGGTAGAAGAGAGTTGAATGACACACATGGAATATGGAAAAAAACTTCTGTAACCCAAGAATTTCATATACAGCAAATTTATCCTTCAAAAATGAAAATAAAGACATTTCCAGACAAACAAAAACTAAGTACACTCATTAGTAGTAGACCTATATCACAAGAAATACAAAAAGAAATCAGTCTCTTCAGACTGAAAGAGACCCCAGTTAGTGACTTGAAGTCACAGGAAGAAATAAACACCCAAAATAGTAAATATGGGGGTTAACATAAAAGATTATATAAATATGTTTTAACTTATTTCTTCTCTTAACACCTTTGAAAGAGATAAACATTTCTAATGCAATTTCTATTACGCTGTATTTTGGGGTTTACAATATATATAAATATAAATGTATTGAAATATAATTATAATGAATGTAAATATATTTATATCTTTAATCTTTCATATGTAGACTTTTCATATATATGATAATAGCACAAAGGAGAGAGATAGAATGGAGTTATATTGGAGCAAAGCTTAAAGAATGGAGCTATATTGGAGCAAAGCTTATATATTTTACTAGACTTAAGTTAGTATTAATCTGAAGTAGATTCTGATAAAGATGCATATTGTAATCCCTAAAGCAACCACTAAAAAAAACTCCAAAAAATATATAGTTTAAAAAAATCAACAAGAGTTAAAACAGTACACTAAAAATATGTATTTAGTACAAAAGAAGGCAGTCAAGTAGGAAACAGAGGAACAAAATAGATAAGAACAGAATATATGGAAACAAAATAGCAAAAAGGCAAATGCAAGTCCAAAGTCAGAGAGTGTCAGACTGGATAAACAGCAAACTCCAACTACACGCTTTCTATAAGAGAAATACCT
>NW_024346692.1:392220-638513 GCF_902729225.1 Pteropus medius | reverse complement strand
CTCTCAGTTCCCTGGGCTTGTGAGGTAAGGAGACGGGTAGGGGGATGGAGTGGAGGTGTGGAGACAAGCACCAGAAAACAATGCATTTTGACCAGCTAATTGCACTTACAAAGACTTCTATCTGGGATTTTAGCTACTCCTTTGTTCTATCATTTTCAGTTAATTATCTTTCTTCTTGACAGAAAGTATGGAAGCAAAGTTCTGCTTTGTTATACATCGAAATGATCTCAGTTGGTAGGAGGCTGACTACATCTGCTTGCTACCTTTGTTCTGAATATTACTTTTTATATTTCTAGTTATCCTTCATGACCCTCAACTTGGAAGCCTGTTCATCCTAGCTTTTATGTATCCTGACACTATTCAAGTCCATACCACTCTTTTATGCCTATCTTTAGTTACATTTGTTTCTTTCTACATTTGGGACACATACTTTAAAAATTAAAGTATATTAAAATGTACTTCAAATATCCTACCTTTTTCTAACTCTTTATAATGACTTGTATAAAATTGTATTATATTAATTTAGAGAAAGTAAAAAAGATGATGAGATGTCTTGAAACAAACTTACATTCCAGTAGGGTGAACTATTATAAGGTAAGCTTTACCAGAGCCAAAACTTTGTATTTTGCTAGAGGTTCACCTACTAGAACAGTGCCTAGAGCTCACAGTAACCACTTGACATTTGTTAAACAAATGAACAATCAAAATCTTAAAGAACAGTAAGATTTTAGCAGGCCACAGTAGAGAAGACAGTTTTCAGATAGAACAGCATGAGCAAGGGCTGGGAGGTGGTAAAGCAAGGAAAGTAGTCCAATTTGGCCTGGAGCTCAAGACACATACAAGCAGTGGGAGATGAGGATGTAAAGACTTCTTGAGGTCTTCATGTCAAGCTGAGGAGCTCAGATCTGAATCTAGCAGGCAATATGGAGCAACCAAACATGCTGAACAAGTATCATATAATTGAGTTAGGCTTAAGAAAAATTCTGGCAGAGGTGTGCAAAATTAATTAGAAAGAATTATCAATGTTCATTAAAAATTCATTTATTTGTATAGGCCTAGGAAAAAACTCTGGCTAGGGATAGTTAATGTCTTTCTACATACTTTCTATTTGAACCCAGAGCATCTGCCTCAACAACCTGTCTCCTGGCCCCATTTGGAAAAAGAGTGAATGAGTGTTACCAAAGCAAAACTATGGATAAAACAAAGCCAAAATAAAGAGGCCCCCAAACTGCAGCTTCTTGCCAGCATTTACTGCAAGTCAGAGGAGGGCTGGCTTCAACTTGCTAAAAGAATGGCTTAGTTGTCTAACCAAAGGGAGTTATGCTCATATCTGGGAACATTTTTTTCATTTCCATCTAGCACTTGTAATATGTGGGGCTGCCTTGATACTGTTTCAATCTCATCCAGTATACTGGCAGGAAGTGGAAAGAACAGCAGAAAGATAAAGCCCATCTGGCCACAGTGTTCATGTCAGCTTTCCTCTGGCCTTCAGACCAGACTCCCAAATGACTTACCTTTTCTTATATGTTCCCCTTATGAGTCTGGTTTCCTTTCTATAATTATTCATGCCTTGACCTATTTTTCCTTATTGTATTACTACAAAACATTGCCTGATACAGTGCTTTTACTAACATGCTTATTTACTAATGCTCAAAGACCATTTCCAAAGAAAGCAGTGGATATCATGATGAAACTTATTTTACCTTCTTTATTTATATATATTTTTGCTTTTGGATATTAACTATCCCTGGCTAGCAGTTCCTCTTTATTGATTTCATGCAGTCTAAATTAGCAGCAGCCATGACATTGCTACACTATTTAGGTTTGGAGCAGGTCTTAAAATAGAATTTTTATTCTCCTTTCAATGGTGTGACTTTTATCTCTGTGGTCACGGCCACCATATGTTTGGAAAGTGTGGTCCACAATGTGGTTTCAGTCTCAGACAAAACATCTCAATGTTTTAAATAAGTATGGTAGTAATAATAAATATACACAGTGGTAATACATATGATACCATAATAAATGCTGCATTAATTGTAAATATATATATATATATATATACTTCCACATATATATAACAAAACATAGTGCTAATAAAGACACCAAAAGGCGTCTCAATAAATTTTACAATACTGAACATTATCTCTCACTAACTACATATAAGATGGCAATCTCCTTATCTCAAAAACTACTAAATAGAACTTAAATTAAAAAAAATATATTCTTAACACATGGCAAGAGTTCTGTGTCTGCTGACTGTGAGATGGCATGAGTTCTCCTCTGGCTCTCTGATCTGGGTTCTGTCCTGTTAAAGATTTTTCAGTGACCTCATCAGAGGCCACTCATAGTATGTTAATAATGGGGGTTCACAAAAAACCTCAACAATCTAAAAACACAGGCTACATCTGACAGTTAATTACAGATGATTATGCAGTCTTGCACTGAAGGTCAAAAAAACTATCTGGAGAAATACAGAATGAAGGAGGTATGGCTTAACATCAGCACATGTGAAAAAGACCTTAGGGTTTTAGATGATTCAATATGACTCAAATGCATGTGGCTGCCAAAAAAAATCTACTTCAAACTTAGGCTGTATTAAAAGAAATACAGCATGCAGAGCAAGGCAGAAGATCCAGCTCACACCTGGAATACTCTGTTCAGTGCTAGGGGTAATATTCTAAAAGGGCCAAAATGGAGTACATTCAGGCTTTAGATCACAGGGCTGAGTGATACAAAATCATGTTATACAAGAGACTGAAACTGTTGGCTTAGAAAGGAAACAGTTCTATAATTTTTAAAGGAGCACATATTATTGTTACAATCGGAATAAAGACATTTCCATTATGCAGGAAAAAAACATTTAAATAATGCCCAGTGTTGAAGAGGATATTAAGAAACATCCGTTCAGACACTGTTGGTTTTACTATTTATTGGTTTATTCAACCTTATGGAAAACAATCCTGCCATGCATTGTTACAGCCGCAAAACTCCTGTTAGAGTGGCTTTATAGACAAACTATGGTAGATTCGAAAGATGGAATACTGATCAGCAATAAAAAAGAACAAACTACTGATAGAAGCACATGGATGAATCTCAAGTGCATTATGGTAAATGAAACAAGCCAGACTTAAAAGGCTATATTACCAAATAATTCCATTTAAATGACATTCTGAAAAAGGCTGTATGATAGTAATGGAAAATAGATCAATAGTAGAAGCTGAGGTGAAGAATAAAACTGACTACAGAGAGACATAGGAAGACTTTTGAGGAATGATAAAACTACTTTGCATCTTGATTGTTAGAATGGTTAAACAACTGTATAGATACATCAATACTCACAGAACTGTTCAAGTGTGTAAATTTTACTGTATTTGAATTATATCTTAATTTTTTAAAAAAGGGAGAAAAGAGAAAATATTTAAGGCAATCAGAGAAAAAAGATACGAAAACATAGATAGGAATTATCTTTTAAAAATTAAGAGAAATAAGGACTTTTTCAGAGCAACAAAAACTGAAAGAATTCATTGCCAACAGATCCATACTACAAGAAATGTAAAAGGAAGTTCTTCAGGCAAAAGAAATATGATATAAAATAGAAACTTGAATCTATATTAAAAGATGAAGATCTCTAGAGATGGTTGAAGTTAAGGTAAATATGAAATATATTTTTTATTATTTTTAATAGCTCTAAATAATTGATTGTCTAAAGCAGGGGTCAACAAAGTATGGCTCAAGGGCCAAATTTCACCCACTTCCTGTTTTTGTAAGTAAAGTTATATTGGAACACAGTAACACCCACTCTTCTATGTATTGTCTATAGCTGCTTTTACACTGCAACGACAGAGCTGAGAAACCGAGACAAAGACCAGATGGCCTACAATGCCCAAAATACTTACTATCAGACTCTTTACAGAAAAAAGTTTGCTGCCCCTGGTCTAAAACCAAAATAGCAATGTATTGTGGGTTTAAAGCATATGTAAAAGAAAAAATGTATAATAACAATAGCACAAAATATGACGAGGAAATTGGAATATAAAAACCTTCCTGTGATAAAACCCTACACTATAAGTGAAGTGGTAATTAATTAAATATGTGTACTATACACCCTAGGGCAACCATACAGCCTTTTTTTTTTTTTTTTTTTTTCCCCAGATTTAAGTAATAAGCCAATAGTGGAGAGAAAAATTGGATCATAAAAAGATTTGATTAATGCTAGACAGAAAAAGAGGGGGAAAGGAATAAGGAACAAATGCGACAAAAAGAAAACAGCAAGTTGGAAGAGTTTAATCCAACCACATTGAAATTACATTGACTATAAGAAGGCTAAAGATATTCTTTAAAAGACAGAGAATTTCAACATGAATAAAAAAGCAAGACTCAATTATATGCTGGCTACAAGAAACTCACTTTAAATATAAACATAGCTAGATCAAATGCCAATGGATGGGACAGGTATGACTTCTTGCTACAGCCATGTAAGGCAAAAAACAAATCCTCTCTGCAAAAAGCAACTGTAAAACTAGACAAAATTCATAAAAATAACCAATTTGTAAAGTTTGAGAAATCAAACTAAAGGCATACAATAATATGAGAAGCATTAATGCTGAAAAAACACATAAACTTGGATAAGAACGATGGGAATCTGTAGCATTCTGACCTGGGGCTTCTCCTATCCCTCCTGCCTTAATTGAAGCAGATGTGACTGAATGGGGCAGGTTATAAGAACAAGCAGCTTTTTCTGCTGCAGCAGGAAGAGGCTCAATTAATTTGGAGCAGAGGGTAACACCCATGCCCAGAGGTGGTGTCAGTAGAAGGCCCGAAAGCTCTACTAGCACAAGGCTACGGTCATGATTGGGGCAAGTTTATTTCTGGTTGAGGCTGTGTGCTTTTAAAGCAAAACCTGAGAGGATCCAACCAGTCATAGACTCCTGGCTGACACTGAAGCTGTATGCATGCCAAGAGGCAAAAGGGCCCAGCAGAATATAAAAGATGGAAGGGACTTGAAAACAGCCTGAATTTTAAATGTGCTACTTACCCATACAAAGATCCATTGACAGATGACAGAAACCTTATTGTATCAAGGTGGTTGAGTATAACTTCTATTCAATCACTGGCTGACTAATAAGTCATATAGATATAGGGACAACTCCTGGGAAAGCAAACTAAAAATAAAAACAAGTTTACAAAATGAGCAGAGACGTCAATGGCCAGAAATCAAGGGAAAAGAGAGTTTAGCAAGCAGGTTACCAAAGAAACGACAAACAAGATATATTAATTAAGTTTCATTGTGGTGATTATTTCACAATGCATATGTATACCAAATCATCAAACTGTATGCCTTAAATATACACAATTTTTAATTGTCAAAAATTGCTCAGTTAAAGAAAACAACCAAAATCTTGGAGAGATCAAAATCCAAAGGTGCTGTATTATCTAAAATGTCTAGTTCACAACAAAAAATTAAAATACATATAAAGAAACAGAAAAGTGTGATTCATAATCAAAACAAAAAGCAGCCAGTAGAAACTCTCTGAGTATCCCAGATACTGGATATAGCAGACAAAAATTTCAAAGCAGTTATTACATATACATTCACAGAACTAAAGAAAATCATAAGAAAGAAAAGTGTGGCAAAAATAAATCTTCAAATAGAGATTCTCCATAAGGAAACAGAAATCCTGGAGTTAAAAAAGTACAGTAATCAAAATAAAAATTTCGCTAGAGCAATTCAACAGCAGTTTTGAAATGACAGGAGAAGAATCAGTGAATCTGAAAATAGAGAATCTTAATAACAATTTTAATAACAGAAAATGAAGACTGAAGAAAAATGAACAGAGCTTCAGAAATCTATGCAACATCAAGTCCACCAACACATTCGCAATGGAAATCCCAGAAGGAGAGAAGAGGGAAGCTTACCAAATTTGATGAAAAATATTAATCCACACATTCAAGAATGTTAATAAACTCTAAATAGGACCAATACATAGAGATCAACACTTAGATATATAACACTGCTGTAAGCCAGTCAAAGAGAAAATTTTGAAAACAGCAGAAGAAAGGAGGGTAGAAGAGAGTTGAACGACATGATGGAGGGTAGAAGAGAGTTGAATGACACACATGGAATATGGAAAAAAACTTCTGTAACCCAAGAATTTCATATACAGCAAATTTATCCTTCAAAAATGAAAATAAAGACATTTCCAGACAAACAAAAACTAAGTACACTCATTAGTAGTAGACCTATATCACAAGAAATACAAAAAGAAATCAGTCTCTTCAGACTGAAAGAGACCCCAGTTAGTGACTTGAAGTCACAGGAAGAAATAAACACCCAAAATAGTAAATATGGGGGTTAACATAAAAGATTATATAAATATGTTTTAACTTATTTCTTCTCTTAACACCTTTGAAAGAGATAAACATTTCTAATGCAATTTCTATTACGCTGTATTTTGGGGTTTACAATATATATAAATATAAATGTATTGAAATATAATTATAATGAATGTAAATATATTTATATCTTTAATCTTTCATATGTAGACTTTTCATATATATGATAATAGCACAAAGGAGAGAGATAGAATGGAGTTATATTGGAGCAAAGCTTATATATTTTACTAGACTTAAGTTAGTATTAATCTGAAGTAGATTCTGATAAAGATGCATATTGTAATCCCTAAAGCAACCACTAAAAAAAATCTCCAAAAAATATATAGTTTAAAAAAATCAACGAGAGTTAAAACAGTACACTAAAAATATGTATTTAGTACAAAAGAAGGCAGTCAAGTAGGAAACAGAGGAACAAAATAGATAAGAACAGAATATATGGAAACAAAATAGCAAAAAGGCAAATGCAAGTCCAAAGTCAGAGAGTGTCAGACTGGATAAACAGCAAACTCCAACTACATGCTTTCTATAAGAGAAATACCTTAGATTCAAAGACACAAATGGGTTTAAAGTAAAAGAATATATATCAAGTAAAAAAATGTATCAATCATACAGAGAACTATAAGAGAGAGTGGCTATGTTAATATCACATTAAAAAGACTTTAAGGCAAAACATTTTATTAGAGACAAAGAGTTGCTACATCAGGAAGATATAATAATTAGAAACATATACACACTTAACAATATAACCTTAAAACAAATGAAGGAAAAACTGACAGAACTGAAAGGAGCAATAGACAATTCAGCAATAACAGGTAAATTATCCACCTTACTCTCAATAATTGATAACACTAAAGAGAAAAGTAAGGCTATGGAAGAGTTGAACACTATCAACCAACTTGACATAACTGACATGTATAGAACACTCCAGCCAATGACCACAGAATACACAACCTTTAGAAGTACACATGGTTTATATCTTTCGCAAAAATTAACTCAAAATGAATCAAAGACCTAAATAAAAAACACAAAGCTATAAAACTTTTAGACAATAACAAGAGAAATTCTAGGTGACTGGGTTTGGTGATGACCTTTTGGATACACCATCAAAAGCATGATCCATGAAAGAAAAAACTGGACTTCATAAAATAAGGTAGACTTCATTAAAATGAAAAACTCCTGTTCTGCAAAAGACACTGTTAAGAGAATGAAAAGACAAGCCACAGAATATCTGTAAAACACATATCTGATAAAAGACTGATATCCAAAATATACAAAGAATCCTTAAAACTCAACAATAAGAAAACAAATGACCCAATTAAAAAGTGGGCAAAAAATCTGAACAGAAACATCCCAAAGATGATATACAGATGGCAATAACCATATTCCTAAAAAAAAAAAAAAAAAAAAAAAAAAAATTACCAAAATTTAAGAAGAAGTAGAAAATCTGAATAGACCTATACCAAGTAAAGAAAATCTCAGGCCTAGTGGCTTCGCTGTGAATTTTACCAATATTTAAAGGAAATTAGAGGAAATACTTCCCAACCGATTTTATGAATCCGGTAATACCCTCATACCAAAGATATCATGAGAAAAACAAAACAAAATCTACGAACTAATTCCTTGTATAAGTCAAAATAGTCTGAATGTCCAGACATGTGTTTGCAGACTTCTCTTTTATTCTAAACATTTAAAGTACAGGAGTATATATATTTTAAAATATGCTTTATTAAGGATTTTGAAAAATTCCCAAGGTTGTAATTATATATAAAATTCATGCACTGATTTTTAGAACCTAATCATACCCAACACGCCTACAAACACAAGATGTTCCTCCAATGTTGTTCTGACCCCACAGAATAACCTAAATAAAGTCGAGGAAATATATAAGTAGGCTCATAGGCAGAATTCTGGAAGAAATCATTTTTTAAATTGAAATACAAGGTATAGGTTGATAGTAAAGCCCTGGGAAGCCTCATTAGATTACTGCGAACATCCTAAAAAGGGGGGTGAGGTTATTAAAAAACAGTCTGGAGAGACCTTAAAGGCCAAGACATTGGGGAAACTGATCTATTAGCTACAATATGTACAGACATATTAAAATGGAATACAGGATTCTCTGGAGTTTTACCTCCTTGTTTTGAAGAGAATTCACTTTGCCTTAAGCCATCCTAGTAGGTATCTACCCTAAAAATTCTACAACGTAGGAGATTCTAAAAACTTTTCTTCTAACATCTGACCTCTCAATAGAAAACTTAGACCAAACATAGAATTGCTATCTTTTCTAAGACAATATTATATTTTTGAACTTTTTATTTCTAGAATAATTTAACTTTGAGAAAAGTTGCATAAAGTACAGGGTTCCTATATGTTCTTTACAAGCTTCTCCTAATATTAACATAGTGTGTAACATACTACAATTACAAAATGAGGAAATTAATACTGTACAATACAATCAACTAAAACTAAACACCTTATTAAAATTTCCGCTAATGTCTTTTTCCATTCTAGGACCCAATTCTGGACCCTGTACTGCATGTCTGCTTAGTTTCCTCCAATCTATAATAATTCTTCAGCCATTCTTTGTCTTTCATGACTTTGACTCTTATGAAAAACAGTGATCGATTATTTTGTAGAATGCCCCTAATATTTTTTTGATTTAATATTATCATCAACAATATTTATTGAGAGATTACTAAGTGCCAGGCACTTTGCTAAGCCTTCTCCATTTATACTATCTTTTTAAAATAGAAGTATTTTTTTTCATAGACTTTAGAGCAGAAGCATTTTAAAATCAAAGAATAATCACCTTTAATTTACTCTTCTTCAAATGCTAGTGTTTTGTAAGTCACAAAGCATTATCAAACATATTATTGTTGTTCGCCCACTCCCAAGTCCTTTAATGTCCTCTCCCCCTAAAAAATATTAAGTCCAGGTATAAGCCTTAAATTCAGGGCCCTTGAGTTCTTACCTCTCTGAATCTTTACTGCCCATATTTTCCTATCCCTGAACCTTGGCTCATTACTTTCTTACTTGTACCTGCCCTCCCTTTTCATCTCTAAATACCTTTCTTGAGGACATCTCTAATCACTGCCCCTAGCTTCTAAGGGCTACTGATCCTCTGAAATCCCACAGAATTTAATAAATGCAGTGCTCATTTGGTACATGGACCCTATCCTGAACTGGCATATGTTTTTGTAGATTCTTGTCTCCAAAATGAGACTTTTTAAGAACAGGACTTGTGGCCTTTTCCCCCTATTACATCTAGTATACTACCCTAATGCTTAATAACATAGAATGAATATCTACCAAGTGCCAAGCTTTGTGCTAGGCCCTGAGATATCAGAGATGATTAAGATACAATCCCAAGTCTTGAGAAAGTTTTGGTGTAAAATAATATTTCTTTAAGTAAGTGACAGACTAAAAATAGTTTTCTCTTCAAAAATTAAGGTCATTAAAAGTTTCCTGTGGCAGTAAAGTTTTTCCTTTTCTGTCCTGATAAACACTAAAATAACTAATTATAGATTACTAATGTGTCACAGAACATTTATATTTTCCAACTAGCTTGTGCTTGAAGCAAGCTGTGACCTGGTTTTATGAGAAATCCAGATGCTACACGGTAAACCCAATCAACCAAAGGACTGCAAAAATACTGCCACAGGTTGTAGCCATTACAACCAATTTAATTGTTTTAGCCTAGTGACATCTAGTGGCAAAAGTGTTGTTAAACTGCATTAAAGGGAGGCCATCTTACGAAAAAAAATGGCAAAATATGAATGAACTATGGTATTTATTAGCATTAAGACTATTTCAGTGTCTCTGTGGCCTCTACAACTGTTAACTCTTCTCAGGGGGGAGACTGAGGTGTCCAGAATACGAGAAAGGTGGGAGTTCCACAGACAGCACTCTGGAGATCTGCACAGGGCACCCTCACATCTCTGGCTGCACACTAAACTGTGAATTTATGAAGTGCATTTCCACAAGATTGGAGAAAAAACTATGGGAAAGCAATTTCTGAAACTCACATAGGGCTAAGAGCAGTTCATGTTCCCCCAGCACAGAATGGAGAGACTCTGTAATATCTGGGGCATCTGCAGAGCACAAAGAAGGAGAACGCCTTATCAGGGAGGCTTAATTAAACTAGACTAAAGGCTGCCTGGATGAGTGCTAACAAAATGACTACAAGTAACTTAACCTTACACCAGAACAAAGTCCAATATCCTTTAAAGGAATAAAACAAAATCAAGCACCCCAAAACATAAAATATACAGTGCCTGGCATATAATAAAAATTTTCCAAGCATGCAAAGAAGTAGGAAATATGACTTATAACAAGGAAAACGTTTATTCAATAAAAAACAAAAATTATGGACCGGCATACAAGAAAGTTAAAGATTATTACATTCTTTCAAAAAGTAGAGGAACACATGAACATGATAAGCAGAGAAATGAAAATCTTTTTTAAAAGGTGAGAGGGACATCTAAAGCTGAAAAATAAAATTATCTGAAATTAAAAATACATTGGATGGGATTAAGAGCAGCATAGACAAACAACAGAAATAAAGACCACTAAACATAACATAAAAATAAAAATTATCTCAAGTAAGGACAGAAAGGAAAAAGATTTTTTTTTTAATGAAAGGTAAGTGACCTGTGAGAAAATATCAAGTGGTCTAACATAGAAATTGGAAGTCCTCCAAAAAGGGAGGTGTGATATTGGAAGAAATAATGGCCAAAGTATTTGATAAAAACTATAAACCTATAGATCAAAGAACATGTGGAGCACATTTCTGAGAACTCATCATTTTCAATATATAAATATACATATGTAGGTGTAAACGTGTATCTGTGTGTGTGTGTATTTCCTTGCTAAATGCAATGAGAGGGCCTGCATGTCGTTTCTAAACACCATTCTCCACTAAAAGAACTAGGGCCCCTAACTCTAGGGCTTGGGCCAGGGAAGAATAAAATGAGTCTGAAATATTATATTATGCCAGAAAATAAAAATGTGTTCAAAGAATAATGAGAATATATCGAAAGAACATTGTAAGCTAGAAGGACGGTGCTCCAACCAGCTAAATTTGGAACATGTTAAGACTGAAAACAAATAATGATTGTAACAGATTATAGATCATTATAGGCATTCGCTGTTCAACACTGGCTTAAATAAATGGGGCATAGAAAAAGGTTTTCCCTACAGTAAAATGCAAACTAATAATATTAATTTAGAAGGAATGATAAAGTTAGATAATCACTATTTGGCAACCAACACTATATAATTAATTCAAGCAAGAAACACTGATGTATACTATAACCGGTGAAAGAAGTGCGTTGAAAAATGAGGTTTCACAGAGTCTCACAAAACTGCCTCAAAAACTTGGTAATTACATTAAAAAAAAAAAAGCATTATAATGAAACTGGGCAAAAACTGATATTTTCAGGTAAATAAAAACAAAAAGAATTTGTTTCCAGCTGACCTGCACTTACAAGAAATGTTATAAGAAGTTCTTCAGATTAAAGATAAATGACATCAAATGAAAATCTGAATCTATAGGAAGGAATTAAGAATTCTGGAAATGGTAAATACATGGGTAAACATAACATTCAATATGTAGTTTTTCTTCTCTTAACTTATTTAAAAGATATATGATTGTTTAAAACATATATATGTGTGTATGTGTGTGTGTGTGTATGAGATTTCTAACATGGAGATGCATTATATATGACAACTACAGCACTAAGAAGTGAGAGTGACTTGAATCATACCACTGAAAGGTTCTTAACTTTATGTGAAGTGGTATAATATTAATTCTATTTGAACTACGATATGGTAAGTATGGATATTATAATCTCTAGACCAACCACTATAAAATAATGCTAAGGAGCACAACTAAAAAAGCTAATAGAAAAATTAAAATGAAATACTAAAAAATACTCAATTGATCCTAAAACGTCAAGAAGAGTATGAGAGAAAACAAAAGCAGACAGCACAAATCGAAAATAAAGAGCAAAACGGTAGACCTATATCTAACCAATCAATTTATACTTCAATTAAAAGACAGACTGTCAGTCTAGATACAAAAACGAAACTCAAATATATGTTGTCTACAAGAGATACGCTTTAACTATAAAGACATGAATACATGTTTAAAATTAACAGAATGGAAAAAGATATACTATGCAAACAAGTGTAAGAAAGCTGGAGTGGCTGTATTAATATAAGACAAAACAGACTTCAAGATAGGGGGTAATATCAAAGATAGAAAGACATTTTATAATGATAAAAGGATCAATATAATAATCATTAATAGGTATGTGCTTAATAACAGTATACAGACAGGACAAAAGGAATAGACAAATTCACAATCTCAGCTTGAGATTTTAAAACTTTTCAGTGACAGAATTAAAGATATAGGAAATTTAAATAGCACCACCAACCACACTTTGACTTACAACACTACATCCAACAACTGCAGAATATTCTTTTCAAGTGTACCTGAAATGTGTCTTAGTCACCTAACAAAAATAAGGTCCCATAAATGTTTTTTAAATAAATAAATACATACATAGGTGGAAGATGGGGCATATGGAATTTAAAGTAACAAAACCTGGCTGTAGTTCATAGTTGGAGAAATGGATAAGAAGTTGAAGCTGATGCTGTACTTAGAATCATCTAGATGTTTATATTTCAAAGTAGTTAAAGTTCCTAGAACTTCAGTTCTCCAAAAGAACACTAGGCAATGCTGAGGAGAGAAGAACAGAGGCAAGTGAAAAGGAAAAAACAGAAAACTAAGGAGATGGGGGGATCATGAAGCTAAAGGTAGATTTAATAAATGGGATAGAAACCTATGGTAAAGGAGGAGGATGTGGACGGAGAGAAACTTTAGGCATGAAAAGAGACCACTAGTAACCTTCCAAAGAGGGAAGTGTTCATGAAATGATGTATGTGAGAGCCTAACAGAACTTCAAGAATAGAAGAGATAGAAAGGATGCAGAGACAGTATGTAGTGGCCATATAGTCAGTAAATTTGGCAGCAGAGATAAGAAAAAAGAAAGCATGGTAGCCAGGAGAGGCATTGTAGTCAAAGAAAGAATTTTCGTCTCTTCTACTGAAAAGACAGAAAAAATCTATATATGTGAACAAGAGGAAAGAGGTTCATTAAGCTAGATGCTAGAGACAAGATAAATACAGAAGCAAAGTCCCAGCGAATGAAGAAAAAGGTTAAATGAAGAAGCATTAAGTTTCAGAGAAAGGCATAGACACCTTCTCTGAGATTTAATGCAAAGAAACAAGAATGGATGCAGGCACAGAGATTTACTGGGGTGAGGAGAAAAGTGAGGCTGCTCTTGCAAAATGGATTCACCTTCTCAGTCAATTTAAAGAGACCATTTGCCTGGGGCTTCCACTCTTCTGAGTTAGGCTCACTTTCTGGTTAACAGCCATATTGAAAAGGTTAACTGAAAAGCTATTACACACACAAATAAATCTACAAAGTAATCAGGAATAAGTTATCAACTTTTCAAATATGGCATTTTGGGGAAAATATACTGTTAGGATCAACTGTGGGCTTAGAGGTCACTTTTAAGACAGAAAAGACTGTTCTGATTACTATTCATTTTCTCATCCCCTCCTTAGGCACTCCATTTTCTAATGGCAGAGATTAGATGTGACATCTGGCAGAAACAGGTGTCTGACAAATGCAAAGACTTTCTATCTTTATTTTATTTGTTTGGCTAATGGATGAGTGGGTGAGAAAGATGTGAAAAAACTGGTGACTAGAAATCCAGCTCCCTCATGTTCTCCTTATCACTCTTTTCCATGAGTCATTCTTCCCTAGCTTCAAACTCAAGCACTAATTGTCAAAATTCCATGTGATTTGAGAGCCTTTACTGCTGTTCTATGAGATTTTTCTCCACCAAGAAAAGCCCCTAGCTCTTTTTAATTGTCAAAATCTACTTCACATACATCATGTTCTTCACAAGCAAACACAGAACTCGCAACAAAGCTGCTTTGTATCATCGAAGCACCTACACTGTATATGTTTGACCTCCCTTGTTGGTAACAAGGACAGTCCCTTCCTTAGGTAGCAAACAACCTTATGTTGCATCCAAGGTCAGTAACAAAAAAATGTCGGTTGCAAAGAAAGTTATATGTGTAGGAGTGCACCTGTGCATGTGTGTATATATACACATATTCAACACCAGGAGTAAATAGATTCATTATCTTTAAACTTTATATATATATATATATATATATATATATATATATATATATATATATATATATATAAATCACGTTATAAAGTTATTGTTTTTTATATATATATATATAAAACAATATTGTCTTCATCTTCTGAATATTTCATTTCTATGGAATGACATAAAATAATGAGATTCACTAAAATGTGTAAGTGGTTAAGTTTTAGGTAAGAAATCTATAGAGCTTGTTTAACCCCTGGGAATCTAACTAATTTGTATCAAATCTATATTTTGACTTTGTGTTATGTCATGGCCATTTATTGCTTCTTTCTAATTTTTTACTTTCAATTTGCTATTAAATGCTTTACATTTCGAAATAAATTGCTAATTCAGAGACTGCTCTGAAAAATAGACAATTCTTTTGACTTAAAAAAAAGAGGAACAGATATTTGGCATTAGTATAAAGCTTATACTCTGGTATATTTATCCAAAAGAGTTAAGACCAAAGAAAGAATCTGCTTGCTTATTAAAAATGCAAACATTACCTCAGTCATACGAATAGCCCCAAACTCGCCAGGCCACTGCCTCTGCAGATCACCCACCAGCATTAGCATTACATCATATGACATTATGGAACAATAGTGAACTCTGTGTAATACTTGAATATATTGTTTTGAAAGAATAAACTGTCATTAACTTGAATAAAAGCCTGCTGAAATCAAACCTGGGGGGGTAGGGCCCTCACTGTGTGGCCCTTTTACTACTTTGAGAAATAGCCTCATCCTGAAAGCAGTAAAGAGGGTAAAAAGAGATTAGAGTATAAAGGCAACAGTGATGAGTAGCCCCTGCAGCCGCCCAGCAGGCAACCGGCAGGGCTTTAAATTACCAGGCCGAACAATGTCAAAGCAGGAGGCAGCGCAACAAATGCTGCACCTAAAACTCCAAACAGCCTCATACCCATCACTGTGTTTCCTAATGCAGCCTAGTGATGTGGATAATGGGCTTTGCTAGAATTGGAAACTGAGTTTTATTCTATGTACAAAATCCTTAAACGCTCGATGTCCTGATGCCACCTCAAGATGGGCTATCACTTGTAACCATATGACTTTAGGCAATGGATTTAAGTTCTGAGCACCAATGTTTTAATCTATAAAATGGAAAGAATAATATCTATCATGCAGAGGTATGGAAGGAGGGGATTAGCTACTTTTATTATCATAATTATACTTATTATTTCCACCCAATTGTCCCCTTCTTCTCTAACCATTGTCCAAGATGTTTCTACTTAACAAGTGAAACATGAGCATCAACTTAAATGCTCACCAGCTTTTGTTTCCTGCAGTCTGGACATTGCCATGTATTTCTATTTTCACGCCACTCTCATCAAGTAATTTCTCTACCTTCCAAATCCTAGATCCTCTTATTTGCAACCTGCTACTCACCAGCTTTCCCCTCTCCCACACCTATTCTCAATGTTATCAACAACCAGGATTCAAAGAGATGAAAAACAAAGCCAGGGCAACGTAGCTAGTTGGTGGCCAAGTCCCACTTAAAACCTAGGTATCAATGCAACCAAGTCCAGCTGCATTGCATTAACTACATCACATTAATTATTCACTTTTAGGGTTCCTGTGTTCATTTTAAATCTGAGGTTAGCTTCCCTTAACACCAAGCCTTTTCCTAAATGCTTCCCCTACTTGTTAATTTATTATCATAAAATATGAATATGAATTAGTACTTTAAAAAAACACTAATCCCAGAAAATTATTAAATATATCTCAAATTTCTGGGTTTTTTAAAGTATTTTCTTAAAGTAGGGACAAAAATTGGTCACATAAGTCTTCGCCCAGGACTAGAGGTAAAAGGACGTAGTTAACAGGAAGGAGAGCCATGAATCTGTGACTGTGGGCAGTACTGCGTTCGACTCTAGAAGGGATAGAGTATAGAATACCAGTGTCCACCTCCAAGTTTCTAAAGATAAAGGCTATGTCTTTTAATCTGATTGTACAAGGATATGTAGAGATAGAAATTTCATTAACGTTGGCTTCTTTGGAGAATCACATTATTCCTCAAAATGATGAAAACTAACAAGAAGATAGGTAACAGGATGCAATGTGTTGTTTTATATAAGACCCAGAAAAGTTTACCAAAGTTTAACCCTGAGGACTATGGGGAACAGACCAAAAGCTTGTATATCCCCATCTGTGAAACGGATAAAGAACTAGGAAGGATGAGATGATATATGGATCCTCTATAAAGTATCATTTGTTTTTATATTTTTGTTTAAGTACACTGTAGAATAGTATAACTAGTATAGAACTTGACATCAATGATAAAAGTTCAAATTCAACCTAGCCAGCAATCTGATCTGGCACAAATAATTCAAACATATTTAATGATATAAGAATTAAAGGAATGGTATATGCATGGGAGGAGGGCTTTAAAATATCTATATAAATGTAAGATGTATTAGATTACTGTATGTTGCACCAGGTTAATAAACCAGCACCTTACATTCACTTATATATCTTTTGAGGGAAAAGGGAAACAGAAATTCTTACTGCAGAAACCCAATTCTTTAAATAGAAAATCATCACCACTACTTAATGGAGTATGAAAATAATAATATATTTACTAATATAAAATTTACAAAAAAGTTATTAAATAATAAAATTCATATTAAAAGGTAACTACATCAATATACACTAATCAGGAGGGCTGATGGTTTGTATACACTCTCTTCCCTCAATACACATACTCTCTTATCATTTAAGACAGCTGCCAAGATTAATTACAAGTGTATCAGTGGTCATGGAGATTTCCTCTATGGATCTGTAATAGTCAACTCATAGTCCAGACCACAAATAAAAATATTTTCATGGAAATATAACAGGTAAGGCCCAACTCCAACATCATTCATTCATTCATTCAGTCCCTACTTTATATCAGGCTCTATTCCAAGTGCTGAGGATTCAACAGTAAACAAAACAAAGTTCCTGCCATCGTGGAGCACACATTCTGGCAGAAAAATACAGTGACCCAATAACTATGCAGTAGGTCAATGATCATTAAGTACTGCAAAGAAAAACAGGCAGGGAAAAGGGCTGGAATTCTAAATGGGGCAGACAAGGAAAGTTTCATGAAGAAGATGCCATTTAAGCAAAGATCTAAAGGAGATGGATATCTGGGAATAGTCGGGCTATGAAACCCTTTCCAGCAAGTCCAGATAAATCAAAATACAAGCCCTTACCTTTCAAAAGTGGTTGGAAGGTTGGAATCTCTTGCAACTTGATGACATCAGGATCATTGCTGACGTTCCGTGAGGCCTGGGAACCCTGAGCTACAACCACGATATCATCCATCTTGGCTCTATGCTTAGCTGGAGAAGGGGTCACTGAAAATAAAGTTACACCACTCAGGAGCTGCATGTTTGTTAGCTACCTGTCTCACCAAAGCTGTTTTCACTGTAGTCACACACACAAAATAATCGGATTTACCCTGCAGTAGGGGTTTGGGTAAGGAAAATGAATTATGGAGGACCTTATTTTATAGTATTTATAAAAATTCAAAAATTACAGAAACGTATATATGAAACTTTTTTTTTGTAATTTAAAATATTTTATTACTCAGCACACAAAAGAACAGGCAAATTGTGTTTTTAATTTTTACTTCTTTGACCTTTCTGATGTCTGTCCCTATTTTATCAATGAGGAAATAAGGATACAAAATTTGGTTAACTTGTCCCAGGTCAACAGTGCTAGAGTTAAGAAAGGAACTGGAGGTCTATGGGTTATTGGTATACATGGCCCATCCTTGTGACACCCATCACAGAAAACCAAGTATGTTTAATAGATCCTACTCATGAAATAAAAACCCTAATACTCAATCCTAGATGATAGGTCTATTCCTGAGGCACTGGCCCTCTCATCCTTAAAGTTACAGGCACTAGTCCAAGAAGGTAGGTCCCTTCTAGGCTGAGGCAAAATTCAGAAACTTGGAGGACTTCTAGAGAGTCAGGTCAATTTCAGGTCTCTTCCGAAAACGTAATCCATTTGGAGGAAAGTGATTCAAACTATTAAAGACGCCCTAGCCCCAGACATCATCCTCTTCCTGGTTAGGGCAAGAATGAACCTTTGAAGTGTTCCTACACTCTGGAAGGTAGTTTTCGCAGGCACAGTGGTGAGGTCTTAAAGGTTGATCCAGGGATGCGTAGAACTACCCTGCCTCCTAGAGGCTAGAGTCTCCTATGACATGGCATTCACTCTTCTAGAATCTCTGTTTTTACTGCTCAAGAAAAGTCTCTTAACCTCTTTTAGTAATTTACCTAACGCACCCAAGGGTTAAAAGAGATTTTACACCTATAACATATCCCTTCTGAAAAGGTTATTCTAAGATCCGTTTTTAAGAAGGAACTTGTTCTTAGAGGTCCGGCCTATGATCCACCCACTGTGAGAGCCAAATCTCACTGTCAGTATTAAGTACTAAAGCCATAATTAATTAGGTTATCTTTTAAATAGGCTGTAGCTGGGAGAAACAGCTGATTGAAAATCATGAGCATGGGCGCCCACGCTGGCTTAGCTTGCACTCACTTCCATCGGGGGAATTAAGGCTAGGATAACTGGTGACTGTTCCTTCCCGAAGAAAAAAGCATGGTGAGGGCTTTCTTTACATTCCTGTTTCCGAGTCCCAGACCTCACTAGACGGGGAGGCAGCCCGCTCCGCAAGCAGACAGGGCTGGCTGGAGGAGAGTGGAAGTTAGGGCACCGACCTGAGGAGTTCAGATCGTTGGGTCGGCTCTCGGCCTCGGAGCTCTGCTCACTGCCCATGGTGCTGGCAGCGGAGGAACGGCGGGACAGGCGGTCACCACTCCGGTGACAGGGCAACAGGGCAGAAACGGGGACCTGGACAGGGATGCTACACGGAGTCTGCGCGCTGCAGCGGGGCCGCTGTGTGCGGCTGATGCCCCTGGCCTACGTAGGGGCGCGGGCGGTGGGAGATGGGGGAGTCCCTATGTGGGGACGGATGCTGGTCGCCCGCCTTCTTTAGGGGAAACCCGAGGAGAGGAGGCGGAGAACGTGAGGCGACAGCCGCGCCTACGAACCAGCGGGCGGCGCCGCTTTCACTCACTCGCTCATGCGCCGCAGGCCGGCTCCTTCCGGGACGCGGATTGGCGGCGCCCGCTGCGCGCGGCCGTCAGTTCCGGGTTAGAGAGCCACCGCCCTTCGCCTGAGAGTGGGCGGGGAGACTCCCGCAAGCAGCTAGGGCGACGCCTCCTTAAAGGACCCGACGACCTGCAAACCAGACCCGCACCAAAGGGTGAGCCCTTTCCTGTTGTAACGATGCGTCCCCTTTAAGCATCACCCACATATTAGGTACTTTATCCTATCGTTAGAACTTTACAAAATAGATATTTTTAACTGTGTTTTACAGGTAGAAAAAGGTGTTAGATAGACTTAGGATCCAAATCCACAACTATCTGGATACAAAGTTCCTGTTTTAGTTACGAAAGCTGAGAGTGTAGCAGTGGACGACCATACAAAAAATACTAACTAGATGGTGAAAGGAGCTGGAAATGCGACAAAAATGAAGAAACAGAAAATGCCGATTCACGTGTTAGAGTATGTGTGCATCGTAAAAGGAAAGTGGATGCCGCTATAGTCTCGGCACTTTCTGGGGACTTTGACAATTATCCGCAAGCCATCATTCTGAAACTAGCAAAAGTGAGAAAGGAGCAGTGTTAATGCAAAACGGAAATGCCAGTTTTGGCAGGGCAAGGCCATAGACCTAGTAATGCAACGCCAACAAGGAGTTGGGTGGCTCTGGGGTTCTCAGAACTTCGCAACTCATTTTATATTGTTTGCTTCATGAAATTTCAAGTAAATGCCCTGAGATTTTATATAGGTAAATATAATTTCAGGAGTGTCAAATTCACCAAATGATTAAGCCCCTTCTATATCACAGACATTTCCTCCATTTTACCTTATTTAATTTTCACAATAACCCTGAGGCCTACAAACAGGTAACTTCTTCATTGTCACCAGGTAGTAAGTGGTGGAACTAGGACTTAGTAGTCTGATTTCAAACTTCATGCTCTTTCCTCTACTCACCATTACAATACTGTGAAAAAAGTACAATGAATGCAAGTTCAGTATTCTGTGGGAGAATGAAAATAGAACTAAAAACTGCCAGAGGACAGAGTAAGCTCCTAGGAGGTGGTGTTTGGCTATAGTCTTGAGGTTTTCGCAAACCACCAGGCTGATGGGACTGGTAAGTGTCCACTAAGCAATGTGACCATGCTTTCCTGGTCAGCCCTTCACTTGTCTCCCAGATCTGCTCTTGTTTGGGGTGAATGAAAGAGGGAGGAAAAGGAGGGAGTATAATATATTCTGGGTCTTGTTCTCTCTCTTTCACATCAAAGTACATTTATCCTGTGTTCTATCCCCCTAATCCATGCTGATGTGATGTTTTTCTTGCTTCCCTTTGGATAAATAATTCATTCTAAAAGGAATATTCTGTTCATCAACTGAGAAATGGATAAATATGTCATCCCATTCTCTACTGGTCTGCAGGGGCTTTGTTGAGAAATCCACGGATAGCCTTATGGAAGTTCCCTTGTATAAGAGAATTTTTTTCTTGCTGATTTTAAAATGATTTGTCTTTGATTTTAGACAGTTTTATTATAATTTGTCTCAAAGAAGAACATTTTAGATTGAAATTTTGGGTGACCTAATAGCTCCATTAACTTGGATGTCCAAATCTCTCCTAAGAACTTTGAGAAGTTCTTAGCCATTACTTTTTTTTTAAAGCCTACAGCACCTGGTATTCCTAGGTGGTCTCCTATCCAAGTACTAACCAGGCCTGACCCTGGTTAGTTTCCGAGATCAAACAAGATCGGAGGTGTTCAGGGTGGCATGGTCATAGACCCAGCCATTACTTCTTTAAATTAGTTTTCTACCTCACCTCCCTCCCTTCTCCTTCTGAGACTCCAATGGTACACACATTGTTTCTCATAATGGTGTCCCATAGGCTTTCTTCATTCCTTCTCATTTCTTTTTCTCTTTGCTCCTTTGATTGGATAATTTCAATTTGTTGTGGCCTGTATAGAATAGACCAAACCAAGTATGCTCTCAAAGGCTGTTTATTAGCCGGCGGCTGTCCTGTACAAAGGAGCAGCCGCGAAATGCCAAGATACAAGGTTTTTAAGCCCTAAAACCCATTCTTCATTCTATCTTAAACGCAAAGGTCTATTTCTCTCCTATTCACTACCTGTCAACCCACTGGTCAGGTGTGCAAGCAGGGAGTACAGAAGCAGAAAGCTTGTTGTTAGAATGTTATGTTCCTATGGGTGATCGCCTATGTTCCCATGGGCAATAGCCAGTATTCTCATGGGCGATGGCCAAACAGTAATTTTCAGCTTATATACAATTGATTATTTTCCATGCCATGCAAGCAAGCAGGGTTACACAGGCTAAAATTGGCAGTTAGCGTATGAGCTCATTGTTACAAGTTTTATGATTAACAGAATGTAGTTAGGGGTTCCAGAAACTAGGCCTAAGGTATAGACTTCCTTTGTCCAGTTTCAGGTTTTAATTATCCTTTAACCCTTTCACATTTCAGCAGGCTATCACAAATTAATCTGTCTTTAAGCTCAAGGGTCCCCAACCCCAAGGCCAAGGACCGGTACCCATGGCCTATTAGGAACTAGGCTGCAAAGCAGGAGGTGAGCAGTGGGCCAGCAAGAGAAGCTTCATCTGTATTTGCAGCCACTCCACAGCGCTAGCATCACCGCCTCAGCTCCACCTCAGATCATCAGGCATTAGATTCTCATAGGAGGACTGGCCCCTGGTGCCAAAAAGGTTGGAAACTGCTGTTCTAGCTCACTGATTTTTTTCTGCTTAGTCAAATCTGTTGTTAAATCTCTCTGTTGAATTCTTCAGTCCTTCAGTCATTGTATTCTTCTGCTTCAAAATTACTTTTAGTTCTTTTTTATGCCTTCTATCTCTTTGTTGAACTTCTCATTTTGTTCTATTGTTTTCTTGATATTGTTAAATGTTTTATCTGTGTTCTCTTGTAGCTCTCTGAGCATCTTTGAAACATTTATTTTGAATTTTTTTGTCAGGCAATTTCTGTGTCTCCATTTCTTTGGGGCCAGTTACTAGAAGCTTACTGTATTCCTTTCGTAGAGACATGTTTCCCTGATTCTTCATACCTATAGCCTTGTGTAGGTGCCTATACATTTGAAGAAGCAGTCACCTCCTCCAGATTTTATGGACTGACTTTAGTAAGGGAAAATTTTCACCTGTAGGTAGAGGCACATGGAAGCATGCTGTGACCCAACTGATGCAGGGCACCAAGTGCAGGGGCATGTAGTGGCACAGGGCTCAGGGGAGCATGATATCTTTTTTGGCTTAGACCACTTGAGTCCATAAAATCAACAACTGTGGTCCTTGGTGAGCACTACAGGGTGTTTTCAGTGGCTGGAAGAACTGTTGGAGTCTTCAGTGGCAACTCCAGGTCTAGTGGCTAGGGACCAAGGCAGGCAGTAATGGCGGCCAAAGCCAGTGGCATTCATACACTAAGCTAAGAGGGCCAACTGTAGGTGCCTAGGTAGAAGCGGGGTGTTTGTAGACACATACATAGTGCAGGGGTCTAGGGAAAGCATCAAGGGCTAGTGTCAACTACACGTTCACTGGCAGCTGCAGGGTCTCTAGCTGTTGGTGTGCACTAACATGGCTCCTGGGTCTCACCAAGAGCAAAGTAGAGGCCAGTGATGGGTTTCTCTACAGTTGGGAGGACTAGTCACAGTGGTACAGGCCACTGATAGAAGACAGAGCCAGATCTAGGCCCAAAAGCAGCAATGGGGCCAGGGTAGGGAGTGGGGGCTTGGCAATAGGCGTTCTCTCTTTTGGCTACACAATCTCCCCCAGGTGTATGCACAATAGTGGAGGCTGGCGATGGGCCTCAGGCCTGCAGCATGCAAATGCACTACCAGAGGGCCTAGCCCCTAGTGTGTGCACAGCAGTGGAGGTCAACTGCAGGGGTTCAGACTGGTGTCTTGCACTCATGCAGCTGCAGAAGCCTGCATTCGCTGCCTGTATGGTTCTGGGCCTTGGAGCAGGGGAAGGAGCAGGGAAGGAATCAGGCAGCAGTCATCAGCAAACAAGAATACCTGAAAGCTGGTGAAATCTGCAGGGCCTTTACAGCAGCTGTGCTGGCCATTGATTTCTTCAGTGGTGTAAACTGCTGGGCTTGTCTGCAGAGCAGGTCACAGGGAACTTCAATCACTCCTGCTACTATGAGGCTGCTGTAATAGCCCCTGTTTTTCTTCCTTAATCTTAGCCATCTTTACACGTCTCAGCTCTGTCAGTCTGGGTGGTGAAACCAAAGCAGGATCTGTGTGCAGTACCCACAGAAAGCTGGTGGCTCACTCCGCTCTTTCGTTCTCTCTTGGTGTTAAGAGATGCTGGTTTGGGAGGTGAGAGGATGCCAGCAAAATGAAGCTGTCTTCCCTCTCTTCTTGTGCTGTTATTCTCAGGGGGTTTTTGTTTGTTTTTTGTTTTTTTTTACACCTACAGCACCTGGTCTTCCTAGGTAATCTCCCATCCACGTACTAACCGGGCCGATCCTACTTAGCTTCCGAGACCAGACGTGATCAGGCATGTTCAGGGTGGCATGGCCATAGACTCATGGGGATTTTTGGTCTACTGTGTTGCTAAGTTTCTTAAGTGGACTCTGGAGCTTTCCCAGACTGTTTTTGTTCATATGTAGCTAATCGCTGATATTTGTTGGGGGACAGAGACTAGAAACTCCTATGCTACTGTTGGTTTTTTTTGTTTGTTTGATTTTTGATAAATGGAAAAATAAAATGGCGTATCCATATAATAGAGTATTATTTGGCAAAAAAAAAAAAAAGGAGGTATTTATACATACTACAACATGGTAAACCTTGAGAACATTATGCAATGTGAAAAAAAAGCCCATCACAAAAGACCATATATAGTAGATTTCATTTACATGAAATGTCTAGAAAAGGTGTTATAGAGACAGAAATAGAGTAGTGGTTGCCTAAGGCTGAGGAGGAAGAGGGTAGAGGGGAAATGGGGAGTGACTGTTAATGAGTATGGGGGTTTCTTTCCGGGGATGATGAAAATATTCTAAAATTTTTTTTTGTAGTGATGGTTGCACAATTCTGTGACTATATTAAAAACCACTACACTGTACACTTTAAATAGGCGAGTTGCATGGTATGTGAGTTAGATATCAATAAAGCTATTATTCAGAAAAAGGATACCAGAAGATAAAAGGCTTTCATTCCTTGAATCAACATTTAATGGGAGCCTATAATATGCCAGGCACTTGCTAGAGGCCAGGGATAAAAGATCCAACAAGACCCATGCCTTATCCTTAGGAAACTTACAATCTGGTGCAAGAAAATTAAATGGGTATTTATAATACAAGGATTCAGCTGGAGGGACTTTTGAGGTAGGAGACATTTGAGATTGATGCCTTGTAGCACTCTCAAAATCACTTCCACATGAACATGCTGGAGGTAGGAGCATAGGGGACATACATACACAACTAACAGTTTTTCAAGTTTATTAAGCACTTTCATATATATTGGCCGTGTATGATCTGCCTATAAAGTAGATAATACTTTTCCTAATTTTACATGGAGGTTTAGGGGGTTATTCTTGATCACACAGCTAATAAGTGATAAAACCAGGAGTCAAATGTTCTAAAACTCATGCTTCTATTCACTCCAGACTAGCTCCTCCTCCCATGTCTTTATATTGCCTCACACTCCATCCATCCAGTCCCCAAGCCAGAAACCTGTTTACCCTTATCACCACATCCAACCAGTTACCAAATCTGGAGAGCCTCTCTTTTCGATTTCTCTTCTATCTCTATGCCCAGTTCAGGGTCTCCTAATTTCTTCAATTTCTTGGAAATCAGAAGGACTCTGGCCTCACCTCCTTCAATCCATCCTACATGTGGCTGGCACAGAGAATTTTCTAGAATATTATTTAGGTCTCTGGACCTGTCTTTGCCTTATTAAACACCTTCAATAACTTGCTATGTCCTCAGGATAAAGTTTAAAATTTAGCATAAGAGAAACTTCTTGCTCTGAACCCAGCCTCTCTATTCATCTATGTACACAAGCAAACTTCATGACAATGGGGATGAAATTCTCTGAATACTCATGCTATTTTCTATGTCTGGAATATTCAGCCTTCATCTCTCCATCTAACTGAACTTCATCCTTCAAGATTTAACTCGTTAAAAAAATAATATCCACACAAAACCTGCACACAGCTGTTTATAGAAGTTTTATTTATAATTGCCAAAACTTGGAACCAAGAAAGATGTCCTTCAATAGATGAATGAATAAACAAACTATGATACATCCAGATGATGGACTGTTTTCCAGTGATAAAAAGAAATGAGCTATTAAACCATGAAAAGACATTAACCTTTAACTGCATATTACTAACTGAAAGAAGTAAATCTGAAAAGGCTAAATATTGTGTGATTCCAACCATATGACATTCTGGAAAAGGCAAAACTATGAAGACGATAAAAAGATAGTGGTTGCCAGGGTTTGGTGTAAGTTGGGGGAGGGATGAATAGGCTGATTACAGAGGATTTTTAGGACAGTGAAAATACACTGTATGATACTGTAATGGTGGACACCTATCATTACACATTTGTCCAAACCCATGGAATGTACAACATTGAGTAAATGTAAGGTAAAATATGGACTTTACATTCTAACTGTAACAAATGTACCTCTCTGGTGGGGTATGTTGATAATAAGGAAGGCTATGTGCATGCTGGGGGTAGGAGCATAGGGGACATCTCTGTACCTTCCTCTCAATTTTGCTGTGAATCTAAAACTTCTCTTAAAAATTTGTCTTAAAAAAAAAAAAGATTGAATTTATGCACCTCCTCCCAGAAGTCCTAATAAGATGCCCCTCTCCTGGGCTTCCTTAGCATCTTCTATTATAACATTTATACTTTACACAACCATTGATTTACCTATCTCTCCCACTGAACTATAAGCATCTTGAAGGGAGATCCCATCTCTTGATCTTTAGTTTCCTCTACATGTTTTCTGGATAAAACACTTAAAAAAAAATCTGCCTCTACATAAATGGGACTCCTAAGTGTCAGAAGGGGATCAAGACTCTCTTCAGTAATGAGGTGACAACAAACATAATTTCTAATTTAAACACCTAGTTCACGTCAACAGAAAAATTTTCTTTGTTATTTTCATCAATGTCCTATGTTCTGTCATAACTAAAAAAATAATATATCACTTCACTGATAACAGATTCATTATATCGAAACATTGAAACTGATGGGGAAAGGTCTGAATGAGAAAAAGGTCACTTAGTGCCTAGCATGGACTACTTTTATAGGGAGATTCAAAGAATGTAACCTTTCTATACCCTGAACCCCCAAGTATATCTACAGAGATAAAATGTACTGTGTACATCAGTCTTTTATTGCATCAGGAAAATCTTTCCAATGGGAAATTGCTGTGGAATTTCCTTGTCTTTGAAAACTCATTAATACCTAGTTTTCCCAATAGTATTGTAATTCAAGAATAGGTCATCCTCTGTATACAGCTAGAGTTATTTTCACACAATGGACCATTGTTCATGGGCATTCTTTGTCAACATATGTTTCCTGTAGCTATTGGTTAAAACTAAGATATAGCTGTTGGCTCTGTCAGGACTAGAATAATAATCTACAATTGCAAACTGCTTTAGGTTTGAAAGGTCTTTCACACTGACCAAGATGGAGATATTGTCAAAGGTTAGACTACTTGACAGGTTAAGTGTCAGCGGTGTAGTAACGTTCCATTTGTTTCCATGTATAGGGGGTGGTGGTGGAGCGAGCATTGATTTAGAAACACACTTCTACAACCTATGCCCTCGTACTTCTTTTCCATTCATTCAATCCACAAATACACTTTAAATATTTGCTGAGTTCTTGTTATGTACCAGATACTATGCTAAATGTTAGGGATATGATTTTAATAACTATAACAGACACCATTATTTTTATCATTATCCATATCTATAAACAATAAATCCTGCAGAATCCCAAATGTCTTCCTTGAGGTTTGACTTGCACATAATATTTAACGCAAGAATTGTCAAATCGAATTGGAGACCTTCTATGTCTCCAGTTATCCAAATAGGTTCTCATAACTATGCCCCAGATGGACTGCACTTAAACTCTTGAACTCGGAGAAAGTGCACTGTGGTGGCCTCTGAAGAGGGCAACTAGACTAGGACACGGGGTGAGAACCAGAGTTTTTACTGTGTGTGTATATATATATATATATATATTTGTACCATTTGACTTTCATCGTTGTATTTGCGCGTTGTGTATACATATACACATATATATGTATGTGTGTATATATATACATATATGTATGTGTATATATGTACATATATATGTATGTATGCATATATATGTGTGTATATATATATGTGTGTATATATATATACACACATATATACATATATATATATATATATATTTACTTGTACCATTTGACTTTCATCCTGTGTATTTGCGCGTTCTCTGCCCTCCAGGAAGCGAGAAGGCACAGCTGCAGACCCTCGGTCGCGCCCTTGCCTCTTCATTGCGCCCTTGGCTTTCGGGTGCGCGCGCGGGTGAGTGGGGCGGGGACTGAGGGGGACGCGGGCCTCCAGAGGGGGGCTCGCGTCTCTCGCGGGCGCTCAGAAGACCGCACGCACAATTGCTGGGAAGCAGCTCCGGGTTGCAGTACAGGAATGTGCACTCCCCACCCGGTAAACTTTCGGCGGCTGCAGCGGAAGCAGGAACTTGCGAACCACAAACCCGCCGGGCCCGGTGGGTGCTGCGAAGCATCCCTTGGCCGGCTCGCCGAGACCCCTCGGAGCGCGTCGGAGCTGTCCTCGCACAGGGTGGCCTACAGGGGCCCCGAGGTCCTCTTACCGCCAGGTAAAGGCATCCCCGCCCCCTGCGGAGAGAGCAGCTCAGCTCCTTGTCTGGAGTGAAGCTTCTCCACCCATCCGGGAGCAAGGACCAGGTTAGGGGCCGACCCGATCTTTTGGGGCTGCGGTATACTTTAATGGGGCACTCCAGGCAGGCCAGCAGCATCGGTCATAAATGGCTCTGGCTCCGCGTCGTCATCAGGACAGGCAGAAGAATAGTTTAGTGAGCGACATACATTTCCTCAAAGGGAAAATTTCTCCTTTCTTCCTTGTATGATTGGTCTCCCGTACTCATTATTAAACCTGTTGTCTAATACTCAGTAGGGTGTGTGTGTGAACATCTTGATAAATTAGGTTAGATTATGCTGGAACTAAAATGATTTCCAATATTTGGCACAGTTATTATGTACACATACCTTTGAATGACTGTAGTAGGCAGACATTAAAGCTCAGATGCTTCCTCTCTCTCCCACCTGTATCCTTTTCCCTTTATCTTTCAGCAGGATTCAACTTGACTTTGGAACTTTAAGTCCTAAATAATAATGAATTAGAAGAATTAATTTACCTAGTAATTGTTGAGTATCTTTAATGAAATAAGCTCTTTAGTACTTCTCACAGTCCAAGCACAGTACAAATGCTGCATTCTGAAAACAGCTCCTGCACCATCCCTGTGCCTAATTCAGGTTTCTTTGCAAGAGCTTCACAGATTGTCAGAATCCATTCAAAGTAAAGGATTGGCCTGATTTTTCTCTTTCGCTCCTGATTTTTTTGTTTTGTTTTTTGGGGGTGTTGTCTTTGTTTTAGATTTTTTAGGGGCCTGAAAAAAGACTTGCAAAATATGGCAGCATGAAAAGGTAACTTGTTCCAGGATTCTTTACTGGGGGAGACCATAGGTGATATTTAGAAAATCTGTGAACTTAGGTGGAAAATTTTATTATTTTACTAACCTCTAGCTGAAATGTAGCATTTCCTTTAAGAGACATGTAGGCTAAAGCCATCGTAATATTAGAGGTAGCTGTTTTGCCAACCAGTCGAAATCACAGTTATTTTCATATCAAATTTCTTATTGCACATATCTCAACAAAATATCATTTCTATTCAATACTACTTCAAAATTATGGTGGATTTTAAATGTACCACTTGTTATTTAATAAGTTAATAAACAAACACATATAACAGTTTTTTATTTTAACTAAAAATGGGGATAAGAGGATTTATCTCATTAGGATTTCTGTAAAGATTAAATGGCATATATGTAAAGTGCTTAATATAGAGACTAGAAGGTAAGAAATATAAATGTTACTTGTTATTTTCATTGTTTCAAAAATTAGACACAACAGTTAGCAAGATAGCTATTAGACTTGTGCTCTATTACTATTTACCATTTTTTTTATTAAACTATTGTTGTCTTTTACTAAAGTCTATCTGTTTACATTAGAGTTTATTCTTTGTGTTGTACAGTTCTATGGGTTTTGATAAATATAATGACATATCCCCGCTATTACAGTATCATATAGACTAGTATTGCCCTAAAAATCTCCTGTGCTCCATTGATCTTTTTACTGTCAATGTAGTTTTGCCTTTTTCAGCATATCATATAGTTAGAATTATAACTTTTAGACTGGCTTCTTTCACTTAGCGATATGCAATTAAGGTTCCTCTGTGTCTTTTTGTAGCGCAATAGTTCATTTCTTTTTACTGATGAATAATATTCCATTGTATGGGTGTATCACATTTTGTTTACCTGTTCATCTGTTAGGGGGCATCTTGGTTGCTTCCAGTTTTTGGCAATTATGAATAAAGTTACTATAAACATTTGTATGCAGGTTTTTATCAGTATTTGGTATTGTTGGTTTTTTTAGATTTCAGCCATTCTAATAGGTGAGCAGTGGTATCTCATTATTGTTTTAATTTGCAATTTCCCAATGACAGTGATGTTGAGCACCTTTTCATGTTTATTTGTCGTCTGTATGTCTTTGGTGAGGTGTCTGTTCAGATCTTTTGCTCATTTAATTGCATAGTTTGTTTTCTTGTTAAGTTGTATATTTTGGCTACCAGTTCTTTATCAGATATGTGTTTGCAAATACTTTCTCCCAGTCTGTGGCTTGTCTTGGTTCTCTTAATAGTGTCTTGTGCAGAGAAGTGTTTCATTTTAATGAAATCCAACCTATCAATTTTTTTCTGTCATGGATTGTGCTTTTGGTGTTGTATTTAAAAACTCATCACCTAATCTAAGTTCACGAAGGTAGTCACCTATGTTATATTCTAGGAGTTTGATAGTTTTGCATTTTACATTTAGGTTTGTAATCTATATTGAGTTAATTTTTGTGAAGGGTGGAAGGTCCGTGTCTAGATTTCTTTTTTGGCATGTGGATTTTGAGTTATTCCAGCAACATTTTTGAGAAGACTATCCTTTCCCCCATTTGAATTGCCTTTGCTCTTTTGTCAAAGATCAGTTGACTGTATTTGTGTGGGTCTGTTACTGGGCTCTTTCTTCTGTTCCATCAATCTATTCGTCTATTCTTTTACCAACATCACACTGTCTTGATTACTTTAGCTTTAGAGTAAGCATTGAAGTTGGGTAGTATCAGTCCTCCAACTTTATTCTTTAGTATTGTTTTGGCTAATCTGGGCCTTTTTGCATTTCCAAGTAAACTGTAAAATTAGTTTGTTGAGATCCATAAAATTACTTGCTGGGATTTTTATTGGGATTGCATTGAATCCATAGATGAAGTTGGGAAGAACCGACATCTTAACAATATTGATGAACATGGAATATCTCTTCATTTATTTAGATCTTCTTTGATTTTTTTCATCAGAGTTTTGTAGGCTTATTTCAAAAATGACTTTCATAGTTATATTTCAATATAACTTGCTTCTTGTGTAATTCTCTCAGTTTCATTTTATGCATTTTAAAACATGTCTCTCAGAAGAGATCCAGAGCTTCACGGGGCTACCAAATGGTTTGTTACCCTCTCCGCCCCACTCCATCCCACATTAAAGTAATTCTGCTCTAGGCTCTCATTTAGTGAATAATTTGCATCCTGGAAATGTGGGAGTTAGTAGGTGTTTTCTGGTGTTGCCTTGCCAGGTTAACATTTATTTTTATTTTTCTTAGAAGAACCAGCTTACCAATGGAGTTGGTGGTAAAGATAGTGTGGCTTTTGCATTTTTAGGAATGTCAAAAAGAACATCTGTCCCTAAACTTCCCTTCAACCAAGCCATATTTCCCCCTGGTGACAGACTAAGTCCTAGAAGTAGGTTATTAGGGTTACTTGGTTCTGGTTTGATACTGAAAGAGAAGAAGCAACAAGACAGACAGCCTCAGTTTCCTCAAATATAAAATGAGGAAAATAATAGCTTTTTTGTTGAGCTGGTGTAAGGATTTAAATAGGACAATATATGCAAATTTCTTAGCACATTGCCTAAGTGATTTAAAAATGCTAATTTTTACCACGGAGAAAGGAAATGTGCCCAAACCTGTTACCACTGCTGCATCAGTGACTAGAGAGCTTTGTGTCCTCTCCCCTTGTGATTAGGAGAGGCAAGAAGAAGGCGTGTAGAACTTGGAGGCCAGCCTGCTGTTTGTACTTCTTTCTTCATAGACTCATGTCAGCTTTTAAGCACTGACAGGATAGTATATGTGTTTGTGCTTAATAGTTCTTTGCCAAATTTTTAATGAAAGGTTGTCTCAAATCTATTAAAAGTGAAATGAATAAAAAAAATAGTTATTTATTTCTGTTCTTCTATAGATTGTAAGTCGTTTACATTGGCTTGAAGGAAATGAAATGTATCTTCCTTAGATTTGTTAAAAAAAAAATTGATGATTTTCTGTTTTCTAGAGAGAAATTTCATCATCTCTGCAATCTTCTTGAAGCAAACTAAGACCAGAGGGAGAGTTATTATTGACCTTTGAAGACTAAAACTGCACTGAAATTTAAAATGGTCTTCAGGGAAGAGCAGAGCTTGACCTACATTTTTGTAATCATTTGTTTCCTGACACTAAGGCTGTCCACCAGTCAAAATTGTCCGACTGAGAGTCTAGAAGATGTTGTTATTGACATCCAGTCATCTCTTTCCAAGGGAATCAGAGGCAATGAGCCCATATACACATTAACTCAAGAGGACTGCATTAATTCTTGCTGTTCAACAAAAAACATATCAGGTAAATAATACTCCCTTAACACTCCTTTAGTCTATGTGTTTTGTGACATAAGTAGTTGGTTCTCAATGGGATACAATGGTAAGCGACAAAATCACTGGGGGAACATTTTCCAAGAGTACCCTCCTCTTCCCTAAGCTGAGTCAAAGTTAATGATGAGTGTATGTCTATATCACTCAGGTGTTTGGGTAGAAAAAAGGTTGAGTACTGCCAGTGTTATATTCTAACAGGCGCCTAGGATAGTGAAAACAAAAATCCTGTTTTAATGCTTAGCTATCACCACGATGGAACGCTGCAATACAGTGCGATATTATACAGAACATTTAAACAGAGAAAGGGAGTTGAGACAAAAATTCTTAACTCATCCTATAAGAAAATCAGCATTTTTTTTCCTCTTTTGGGTTGAGTAAAAATGGATATGTACTTCTAAGGAATTGATTTTTTGATTTTAGGTGGAAGCACAAAACCTCCATTTTGGCTCCCTTCCCTGGAGCTGGTGGCCTTAGGTGAATCAAGAAGCCGCTGGCCACTAATTGCAGCTTCTAGGACCCTAAGGGGCACGGGAGGCCATTTTGTCTGACCCATTTATGGGACAGAAGGAAACTGAGGCTCACAGTTTTAAACCACACCTTTGCATCTTTCATGCTCCAAAGCTATGACCTGAAAAGAGAAGTATATATCTTAGTGAAACAGTGGTTGTTTTTCAGTTGTTTATGCCTCACTTCATGGTGGAGATAAAACAGTGAATAAAATGGACAAGGCTTTGCCATCAGAGCCTAGAAAGGCTAGTGAATGCTGGACTAGTGATTCTTACTTGGCATATTAGCCAACAGAATCATGTTTTCTCTTAGATCTTTACTTCCTTTTCTTTCTATAATGGTTTTATATAACAAGGAAGGAAGGAAAAAACATATATAGGTAGAGATAGGTAGATATACATATACATATATATATAAATATCTATATATTTAGACATGTAGATATATATATTTGGTCTTCGTCCCTGGTTCCTGGCACAGAGCTCTTAAAAGCCTTGGAATTTCCTGAACATAGGAGCTTCTTTTGTTATTCATAATGAGCCCCTTTCAATGACCCCTGAGTTTATGCTAATGAGAAGACTCTTGGTTGGGCCCTAGATAGCTTCAGGGTGGGTGCTGATCACCAGAAAAACCAAACCTTGATTAGAAGCTTTGAATTTTCAGCCTCACCTCACCCCCTACCTCTGGGTAGAAGAGAGGAGCTGGAGATTGAATTCTGTCCCCAGTGGCCAATGATTTGATCAATTATGTCTATGTTGAAACCTTCATAAAAAAAAACAAAACCCTAAACAGTGGGTTCTGGGAGCTTACAGTTGGTGAACACATCCAGAAGTTGGTGTACCCCAGCACCACAGGGACAGAGGCCGCTGCTCCTGGGACCCCTTCCAGACCTCACCCTATATATCTCTTCATCTGGCTGTTCATTTGTATTCTTTATAATAAACTGTAACAGTAAGTATAGCATTTTCCTGAGTTCTATGGGTAGTTCTAGCAGTTACTGCATCTGGCATGAGGAGTTGGAACCTGAATTTGTGGCCAACTTGGCAGAAGTGTGAGTAACCTGGAGATCTGATACTTGAGACTGGCATCTAAAGTGATGGCATCTAAACTTTATGGACTAAACCTTTAAACCTGTATGTAGTTGGCGTCAGAATTGAGTTGAATTGTAGGACACTCAGTTGTTGTTGGAGAGTCAGAGAATTGGAGAATTAGTTTGGAAAAGACAGGACATATTTGCCCTCAGGAGGAAAAATACCCGTCAGTGGTCTTCTTAATGTGAGCAGTGTGCTTTTAGACACTCTTTATAGCAGTGATTTATGGAAATTACAGAGATTTCATTTAAATTTCTCGTTTTTCTTTAAATGTTGATTGCAACATTTATGCGAAATAGAAACTCCACTGCAAACAGGACCAAATGCGGTGGGTATTTCTTAGCAACGTAGGAAACCTTGTATTTCTCTCCAGTTCCATGATGGGCTTTTAATAAGAAGTGAGGGTTTGCTGCTTTATTCTACAAATAGAAGTATTGTTTCTGCTTTACTGTAAGAGGTAATCGTGGGTCTTAGTTAATGGATCTCACACTTTGCCTTCCTTTATTGAGATGGTTTTAACTGTTTATGGTTCAAAAAGCACTTTGATAATTTAATTTGCTTATAACTCTAGAAAAATACCCATAAGTACAAAATTCTGCATGCAATCTTGAGGGCTTATGGACCCTTGCCTTTACCTAAGTGCCCTCCAAAAATAGTATTGTAGAATTACCACAGTGCAGAGAAAGGAAAAGCTAGAAAGTTACCTTTCTTGTTAATTGGGTGGTGGAGAGATGACATAATAAAATCCCTGCAGAAGCTAACTAAGTCCTATCAAGGCTGATCCCTGACCATTGTCTGATTTGAAGAAGTGGCAGTAATAGTTGGCAGACCATGTTTTTTTTTTTCCAGCCTTACTGAGATGCGTTTGGCACATAACAGTGTGTAGGTTTAAGATATATAACATGAAGCTTTGATATATGTATATATTGCAAATTAATAACCACAATAAAGTTAGTTAACACATAGTCAGTGTGTGTATGTGTGTGTAAAGAACATGCGAGGGGATTTTTTTTAAATTAAATTTATTGGGGTAACATTGGGTAGTAACATTGTATAAATCGTACATTTTAATACAACGCCTGTATACTCTATTGTTTGCTCACCACCCAAAGTCTAAACTCCTCCATCACCATCTATTTGACCTTCTTTACCCTCTTTGCCCTTGCCCCTTTCCCCTCTGGTAACCACCTTTCCGTTTTTTGTATCTGTGAGTTTTGGGGGGGGGTTATTTATTTTTTTTGTTTGTTCATTTGTTGCTTTTTGTTTTATATCCCACATAGGAGCGATACCATATGGTCTTATCCTTTTCCATCTGACTTATTTCACTTAACATAACATTCTCAAGATCCATCCATGTTGTCAAGAACATGGGTTTTTAATAATTAGCCTATATGGCTCTTAAGCTTCAACTTGACCCAGGGTATACTGATCCTTCAAGGGTCACAGGCCAAGATGAGAGATTGCACCAGATTGAGGCCAAAACCAGATCTAGGCCATAATGATTAGAGAGAATAATTTTTATTGGACAAGAGGAAGAGAAAGAAAAGCCAGAAATGAAATTAAGAGTGAAAAGTGAGGAAGGGAGGAAAATAGAAAAGCAAAAATGATAAGGAAGAGAGGAAATGTGAGAAAATAACCAAAAGAAGAATAGTATTGATCAAAACAAAAAATAAACTTTGCATTCCATACACTACTGATTCTTTCTGGAAAGAGGTGTATATGAATGATGCTGAATTTACTGACTCCACCCAAGAAAGCCAGGCTCATGGCTTCATAGGTGTTTGAGATGCCTTCAGGATGCAAGAGATAACATGAAATTATTTGGGTTAGCTCTATTTCTTAAGGCTCAACTCAACTGTGAGTTGCATAAAGATTTTAAAGACAGTATTTCTATGTATATCATGGTTCATGGTTTAGCAAATGGAAGTCTTATTTCTAAAGAATGCAATGTATTATTAAAAATTGGTTTTGCCAAAATTACCTTAATTCAGATTTTTAAACCCAATGTCTTTAAACATTGCTTCAAGAGACTAAACTAAGGAAAAGGAAATGATTCAGCAGTCAGCAAGAAAGTGAACGAAGTGAACAAAAGTGTTTGTATTGGACACCAGAATAAATGAAGATTTTCCTGCTTGCCTTACTCTTTAGAAAATCCTATTTCAAAATAATGCTTATGAAACTTTCATTGCAGGGGACAAAGCATGTAACTTGATGATCTTCGACACTCGAAAAACAACTAGACAGCCCAACTGCTACCTATTTTTCTGTCCCAGTGAGGAAGCCTGTCCACTGAAACCAGCAAAGGGACTTATGAGTTACAGGATAATTAGAGGTAATAACAACATTGTTCTTTTTCTTTCGTGAATGAATTATTTAAGGATGTGGTTCAGGTGAAAGCTTTTCTGCAAAAGAGTCTAAGTAAAACTGCCAAAATATAGAGGCATACCAGAAAAATCTCATGATTTAAAATTAAACTTATTAAACCAAACACCTTTTTTTTCCAGTGAAAGACCTCTGAACAACAGTAGTTTATTTTGTTTCGTTTAGTTTTGTTTTTTTACATTCATAAGATAAAAAATTTACAGACTTTTCATGAAACATTTTGAAGCACTTTTTTAGAACGTCAGCAATGCCACAGTAAGTGTACAGGTCTTCTGATTTGAAAGGGTTAAGGCCTATGTGAATTTAAAAAATGTTCGTATGTTCATCATTAGGTTAGAATTATTGTTAATCGCATTATCTGAAATCTCAACTCAGTGGATTTTATTGTCTAGACCTGGAGAGAAATTCATTAAAAAATATTAATTGAGCACCTACCATGTGCCAAATTCTGTGCAAGGCATTGGAAATACAGTGTTCATGCTCACAGAAATTATGTATTTGTTCAGAATGAAGAAAATAAACAACTATAAATTCATAATATAATTATTTGAATATGTCTTGGTGAGATTTTGACTTGTTAATTTTTCAGGACGAAATGCTTTCAGTATCAAATTTCTTATTTAAGTTTCAGAAAGTTTTTATCATTATACCCTTGATTACTAATATTTTATTTGGTCATTTATTCAATAAACAAATTTTATTTAACATCTACTCTGCGCCAAGCGCTCTTTACACCCTGGGAATACAAGGATACTGCACTAAACATGAAAGACTGAGTTCTCACTTCTGAAACGTGTGTTTTAAAAGAGAGAGACAATAATCATAATAAATAATCAAGAAAAATATAGTCACAAGTGCTCTGCAGGTAATTGAGCTAAGACAATGTAATAAATAATCGCTGAGTGGACTCGCTGGGTTAGGTGATCAGAGAAAGCATCCATGAGGAAGTAACCCCTAAGCTGAGGTCTGAACAGTGAAGAGCCAGATGTGAGACGTATGTTAGAAGAACTTTCAGACAGAGGAAATAGCCCGTTTCAGTATCTGAAGGCAGAATGACTTTGGAGTGTTTGAAGAGCAAGACATTTCAGTCCCAGCTGGCTGACTCATGTTGAGAACCATGCACAAAAGGAGTGATATGCCAGAAGTAAGAAAGGTAGGGAGATCACATAAAGCTTCGTAAGCCAGGGTAGGTTAGGACTTTTCTTTTCTTTTTTCTTTTCTTTTCTTTTCTTTTTTTCTTTTTTTCTTTTCCTTCCTTCCTTCCTTCCTTCCTTCCTTCCTTCCTTCCTTCCTTCCTTCCTTCCTTCCTTTCTTTTCTTTTTTCTTTTCTTTTCTTTTCTTTCTTTCTTTTTTTTAGGTGTGTAATGGGAAGCCATTGGAAGTTTTTAAGCAGGCATGTAATGTAGTGTTTTAAAGGTGATTTCTCAAAGCTCACCGTGACTGCTGTATTGCAGATGGACGATGATGCAGCAGCAAGAGGGGAAGTGGGAAGACTGGGTAGGAGGTGTGGCGAGATCTGCGTGAAAGGCCAAGACATAGTGGGCTAGGGAGGTGGTAGAGGAGATGGAGAGAAAGAAACGTACAGGCTGTTTCAGAGGTAGAGTTGGCAGGACTTGCTGCTGGCATGATGTCAGGGACAAGGAATAGAGAAGCAGCAAAGCTGAGTCCTAGCTTTTGAGGTGAGCATCTAGATGGGTGGTGACACCATCCACTGAGCTGAGAAAGATCGGAAGAGAAGCGGCTTTAGGGTTGGGAAGGAGAGTTAAGGCAACGGTTCTATCTTGACCATTTTATGCTATGGTATGTGTGAAGTCCTTTGGGGACTGATACTGCTCAGGGCACCTGGGCACTGACTCTACTTTGTCTCCTGGGTGAGGCTGTGTCTGAGTTTTCTTTATGAACCACCAAGAAAACTTGATGTATTAAACATCCCTTAAACAGATTATTTGTGTAAATTTTTCCTACATAGTGTTGTGAGCCCAAGTATAAAAAGACTGGCACATAAGTACAAAGTTTTAGTTTTGCAAGATGAAAAAACTTCTGGAGATGAATGATGGTGGTGGTCGCATAACAATATGAATACGCTCAATGTTATTGAACTGTACACCTAAAAAGGGTTAAAGTGGTAAATTATACATATATTCTACTACAATTATTTAAAACTAAAAGATTATTTTTAAAAATAATTTTTAAAAGACTATGGCATAGGACAAATTAGGCTTCCCAAAACACTCAAGACCTGACCTCGCATGGACAGTGTCTTGGCCCCCTCCAGGTGGCTGCCACTGATCAGTGTGGCTCCTTCGCTTCTCCTGCCGGTATGTATATAATCTGGGCTAGAAACACTGGGGACCTGCAGTGTGGTGTGGATATGGCTTTTTGCTATTCCTCTTTTGATCACCTGGAACATTGCAGAGCCTGTTAGACACCCAGGGATGGTGTCCAGCAGGAACTGGTTACGCCAATCTGAGTTTCCAAAGAAATCAGGGCTCAAGACACCGATTGGAACATTTGTTCTTCTCTCATCAGGGGGAAGTTGGGCCATCACATTCTCCCTCTGTTATCCTTTCATACTACCTCTTCATTCTGTTTTTTCTTCCACTGTCGGTGTGTATCCTCTATGTCTGTCATCCTCAGGGCTCCCCAAACCCCAGGCCATGGACCAGTCGTGGTCCGTGGCCTGATAGGAACCCAGCCACACAGCAGGAGGTGAGTGGCAGGCTAGCAAGTGAAACTTCATCTCCAGTGGAAATGAGAGAAAGGGAACTTGACACATGCATAATAAACCTCTTGAGGGCTAGTGTTAAGGTAATGAAGTGGAATTAGAATCAAACAGTTCCTCTGGCAGCCACCAGAGGGTGTCATCAGCCCAGAATGGTTGATTGATAGCTAGGTGCAAAGTGGCAGCAACTCTGGCCGTAGTATGCAGCGGACTATTTACATCTACAGAATGTTTAGAAGCTGTGTGTAGCAAGTCTATTTATGAATCTGCCCATGCTGGTGGATTGAAATTACCCCATAAAAGTAAATTATCTGCCTCCTGTTTAAAGCGAAATTAAATATCTGATGATATGTTTCTGGATGAACTCTATTTCCTATAACTGACTAATATTTACAGACCGAAGTTTGAAAGATGACAGTGTACTCTGTTGCAGCTTGGAGTTATCTAATTTTTTTTTCAGCTTGTGGGATATCCTTTCTACCAAGGAATAGGATAGGGAAATTCCAAAGTAGAATAAATTGGGTGTCTGTTTGCTCAGCTGGTTTCCAAGTAATAGTCAGTTCCTAAGTTTTTTACTCAGTGAAGTCACTTGGGAATGAAACACAAGAGAGGGCTTGAGGGTGCAGGGCTGTTTCCTAGCTCCCTCTGTGGCTCATCTCTGCGTGACCGAGAGAAAGCACCACACCCCAGTGGCAAACATCAGTGGGCGAGGTCGGTGGAGCAGGTGTGCAGGATCCCTGCGTGGTTCTAGGATCTTTGCCAATAGATGAATCTTATCAGGAAATAGGACTAGCCTTTTCTTTGCTTTATTTATGAGCTTGCATTCTTGAGAAAGAAAACAGCTGTTTTCATCATTCTTATCAATGGCCTTATTTAAGTTCTGAGTTCACACCCATTACAGTGCATTTATTTAAACAGTCTTTTTTTAAAAACTTTAAAATGAAATATGTTGAGTCTTTTCTTTTTTAAATATCTAATCTTACCTAAAAATAGAGATGCTGTTTATCTCATGATAATGAGATACTTTGTCTATGAATGTAATATCACCTGCAGCAGAAACTCTCTTATTCAGCATTGTTGCTAGAAAGAGGAATTCTAGGCAACTAAATTCTACTTTAGAGTAAAGTGCTATATCCTTGAGTGGGTGTGCACAAACTTTTTTGGTCAAGGGCCAAATAAGTATCTTAGGATTTTTAGGCCAATGTTTTAGACTTTGTGAGTCATACACAATCTGCTGTACTTACCTCTGCCTTTGTCGTACGAAAACAGTGATAGACAGTATATAAACCAATGAGCATGGTTGTGTGCCAATAAAACTTTATGGACATTGAAATTTAAATTTCATGTGTCACAAAATATTCTTTTTTTTTTTTTAACCACTTAGAAATATAGAAATCATTCTTATCACCCAAGCCATACAAAGACAGGTGGCAGGCCAAATTTGGCCCTCAGACCGCAGTTTGCGGACCCCTATACTAGGTAGATTAATAAGTGACTGTTCTCCAGGACCTCTTAGAAGTGTGAAGCTTAGAGAGTAGTCAAAGATATCACAAATCTGAAGTTGCCTCTGGATTTGTTTGTTCGGAACTAGAAGAGTGAGGTTTTCTTTAGAAACTGGCATTGAGATGAGTTGAAGAAAAAAAGGAGAAAGAGCATAGAGTTAATCAGTAAATGCTAGGAAGTTCCTTTGCTTCCTTCATGTGTTTCCTGCAGTTCTCATCAAAGTGAAATGATTGGTAAAGTAGCAGAGTGGTTCAGATGATCATTCCCTGCCCGATTGCTTTAACAAGCCTTTGCAGTTTGGGCTGTGATAAATGGCATGTGTGACTAAGAGCAAAATGCTAAACCTTCTCACGCATGAGGAAAATTTGAGGCTGGTTCCTTCTCAGTAGGAATCAGGTCTGTGTGATATTCTGTTCTTTATGGCAACAGTGTGGCCATCATGATTTCAAATTTGGGCCCCATTAGTCTTAGAACCTAAGACATTGACTCTAAAATTTTAATCTTTGAGAGTAAAAATTGAATCTCTTAGATTGCCTCCCTTGGGGTGCTGAAACTGTTTTGTTTGTTTGTTTGTTTGTTTTTTTCTTTTAAATTGAAGAATGTCATCAGCCTTCTGCTGCTGCCTTGGCCTCAGTGCCTTTGGAGGAGACCAGATCCTGCCGGCTTCCTCCTCCTCCTCCCTTGCCAAAGCAAATCACCAGGATTCTGCCTCTTCTTCATATTATCCCATGGCCTCCGCATACTTTTCTTGCCTGTCCCCTACCCCCACCGTTAATCTCTCCTAGGGATAGATTGCTTGCTGCCCAGTTGTCATCACATCCCAGCTGGCACAGCCTGCAGGAGCTCAGGCCTCACATAGGCATTCTCTCATCCTGCCACATCACCCTGGCTCAGCTTTCTTCCCTGGCCTTGGCCCCTTAAGCGGCTCCATCTTCCTAAACCTCTTGCTGCTCATGCTAAGCTCTTCTTAGTATCCCTGTTTCTCGCACCTCTTTCTTAATTTGCCTGATCCTCCACACATTTTTCTTCTCCTCTGTCCCATCACTCTAGAAATAAAACGCAGCATCTGGTGGAGAGGCAGTGTCATCGGGTTCTGATTTAGCAATTTGTATTTTTCCATTTCACACAAGTTGTAATGAAATGTCAAGTATCAACAGTGTGGGGACTTATTGAACAAGTCGATATGTTTGCCTTTTTTTTCACCCTACCTCATGTATTTAAGTCTCCCTTTTATTTTCTTAACATTTCCAGATTTTCCATCATTGGCCAAACCTGATTTGCCAAGCCAAGAGTTAGCCAAAGAAGATTCTGTCTTCCACAGCCAGTCTTCACAAACAACCACTCCCCTAACCCCTCGTCGAACAGGCTATTCAAAGCCCACTGATTTCTTATGGACAGACACCAATTCTCAGAAGTTTGGATCCTCAGATCACTTGGAAAAACTATTCAAGATTGATCCAGCGAGTACACGGTTCTCTGTTTATAAAGAAAAAAGCCATTCTCATAGTTCACAGTTTTCCTCAGAACAGAAAATAGCTCATCTGCTGCCTGAAAATGTGACAACATTCCCCACTACAGCGGCTGTTGCCTCGCTACACACCATCTCTGTCACCGCAAAGCCTGTGGTCCTCTCCACCAATGCTCTTGCGATAACTTCTGTGACTTCTCAACCACAGGTGGCCACTACAGCTCAGCCTGCAGCGACAGTCACTTCTCAGTCTCCCACAGTCATTTCTGCAATTCTGACACGTGCCGTGGTTACACCCCAAGCTCACATGACTAAAACAGCAGTTCCAACTACTGTCTTTCAGGCACCTACAGACTGGAAAGACCCACCAGGAACAGGGCCCTTTAGAGAAATTTTCAACCTAACTTTGAACACGGAGACCACCCATAACCCCGCTACAGTTCTTTTACCAAAAGTGGGTTCTTCTGCTTCAAATAAAACTGCTTCTCAGGAAAACCAGGAGACCCGTTCAGGCAGTTCCTCCCAGCACAGTCTTCTGGAAAGGCAACACGGCCTTCCGTTTGACAAGTGGCTCCTCATTGGGATGTTGCTCTTCGGGGTTCTGTTCCTTGTGGTAGGCCTTGCCCTCTCGAGTAGAATGCTCCTGGAATCCCTTCGCAGGAAACGTTACTCGAGACTTGATTATTTGATCAATGGGATCTATGTTGACATCTAAGAACGAAACTAGATGTCTCTTAATTTATGTAGTTTCTAGTAGCCCAAATGTAGTGATTCTGCTGATTCGCTGATCTTAGGATTTTTGAAGTTTTCGAAGACAGACAAATAATTGCCTCCTACCACTTTCTTTTTGCTTTTGTTTTGAAGAGAAGCAGAGGTGGGGGGAGGAGGAAAACAAATTAGGTAATTTGAGTGATCTGTCTCTGAAATATTAGCTGAAAACAGAGCTCTGCCTAAAGTAATAAAGGGCTAATTGCCATATAAATTGGAAAATGAGTGGCTTTTTGCAAAAAAAAAAAGGTTAGGACTTCTAGGCTGCAATTTGTTAATATTTCTGGTTCTAGATAAAGTCAACTATTTATGATATTAATTCTAATGGATTTACTTTCCTTTTTATATGAATTCCAATAAAACTTATTCCAGATGTATTTCCTTTCAATTAAATATTTGAATAAATCTTTTGTTACACAGTTATGTTTTGTAAGTCATATGTCCAGCTGGATAACTTTCATTTTATTCCCACCAGCAAAATGATTAAATGAAGAAAGTATGTGTTCTAAGTTAAAATGATACCCCCCCTTTCCCATCAATGAGCAAATAGGATCCTTTGGGAGAACTCTAGCAGAATATTAGCCTACATGGAGACAGTGACAAGTCAGTTCTGAAAAATGGCCAAATCTACTTTAGATCTGTTCTAGTTAACTTAAAAAAAAAAAAAAAAAAATATATATATATATATATATGTATTTTCTAAACTTTACTAAATTTAAGAATGTAACAATATCATTTTTGCTTTTGTTTGGAATAGCATTGTAAATAATAGCACTTAAAATTATTAAGTGATTAGTGTGCTGTAACATTGATTAGTTATTAAAATGTCTGAGAAATGCTTTTAATATGCAAAGTTTGCCAGCCAAATTATAATGAGAAACTAAGAATCCAGGAGGCCACCTGGGTCAGTTTGACGCCTCAGTTGTCTGGACTTAAGTTGCTTACTTACCTGCAAAACTATATGTGGTCCCTTCCTAGTGATAAAATAGAATTCCGGTGAGAATTTTATACAGTGAACACTAGAGGGCAGTAGTTGGTTAATAAGTGTAGCAAGGAAGACAAGTGTAGGAAATGATAGAAAGGCTTTTCTCCTCACCTCCTGCTTCCCATCCCCTCTCCTGGAACCCCTCCCTATTCCCTCTGGTTTATACTAAGCTCATAAAGCTCCTTAAGAGGAAAGCTGTTCTATTGAAAATAATTACTTTTCATATATTTTCCAATTTAACAGCTTGACACAAATCTCCGAGGGGTTTATATAAGCTTTAAGTAGGTTGAATAAATAAAACCTTGAATCAATTTAATTTAACAAGTATTTATTGAATAGCCACATGTAGGCCAGAATCAGATTAGTAACTAAGTGCCTCAGAATTTCAAAATTTCTCCCTCTCAACAGAATGGGATCATGGAAAAAAGACTTTCTGTGGATGTTTATAAAAGCTTTCTTCTGGTTCTCTTTTAGCTCTCTGTCCACCTTGCTGCACACAGTCTTTCTGTGATGGAGATACTTGATGGGAAGCCCCAGACCAGAGGCCGTAGCAGTACCGATGAGAGATGCTCTGGCCGTGACTGTGGGCATGGATGCAGGTTGCAAAGAAACCGCTGGATTTAAGACCTACTTCTAAGAAGAAGAGTAGCAATTCTCACACTGCCCTCCTTGCTTATTACCCCTGCCACAGTGGGTGAAACTGCTGCAAGGCGCAATCGGGGAAGAAGCCTGTATTAGCTTTCTTTTAAATAACTTTAACAGTGACTAGCCTAGCCAACCTTTTAGACAGGGTGCTCTGAATTATGAGTCCCCTCCTTTGGTTTGTGGGAAGGGAAGGTGAGAGCTTAGAACAACTGAGAAGACTACTGTAGTGCCCCCTCCCCCCCAACACACACACCCACTCAAAAATATCCTCTCTCCATATTTCACCAAGATACTCATACTAGATTAAAAAGCTATTCTTAAAAAAAGCTAATGACCCCTTAAAATAGAGCCTATGGCTGATTCCCTCTGGATGAATACTGCTACCTTCTTGTTTCTCAATTACCCCTGGGCCAACTGAGGCATCCTTGAAACTTTTGTGTTCCCAGATTGTGGCGGGCACTACAGGTTAACCACACAACAGCCACCCTCAGCTCCGCTTTTGCCTCATTTGTTATAGGTTGGAAGTGTCAGGTTCTTTCTCAGCCCTTGCACTTAGCGATGGGCCTGTGACCCATTTCTGGCTGAAAGATAACCTACTTAGGGCTTCTAGGAAAGATTCTCCTCGATACCTGAAGGCTATACAAGGAAGAAAGCCCTTTTTGCTCCCAACCCATTATTGCTGGGAATGCCGGTCGCGTAAGTACTTGATAACTTGGAGCTACTGCAGCCTTTCCGCCACCGTGAGGGGAGAAATGACTAACAAGGTGAGCTTGGCAAGGTAGGGTATGGGAAGAGTCTGGTCCTTGATGACTTGGTTAAACAACATCACCAATGTTGTTTAATAAATCTCTATTTTATACCATTTTTAGTCGAGTATTCCATTAGTTATTAATAATGATAGCAAACACAATATTCTTACACTACATGCCAGGTACACTTTTACATAAGCTAACTCATTTCTACAACAACCTCGTGAAGAATTCTTATATTTATTTTGCAAAGGAGCAAATTGAGGCACAGAGAAGTTCAGGTGACATGTTTCAGGTCACTTGCCCAGACAATCTGGCTCCAGAGGTTCCACTTTTTACATTCTTAAAAATGGAATGATCAACAATATAGCTTAAAAAGAGGTTTGTCATAGATTAGATATATTTTAGATAACAGTTTTTAAATTTTGTTGAATGACACCTTGAGCTAAAAGCATAGAAATTAAGAGATCAGTGGTTTTATTTTGGGGTAGGCTTTCTCCACATTCTCAGCTGCTGACATTCTTTCTTCTTGTATAGTCAGCAACCACCTGTGCCAAAGTTCATGGTCACTTTTTAGTCAGAGGCACACTGGAATAGAGAACCCATCTTGTTTCTGGGTTCTCACTTCTCAATAGTACCACCAGTTCCCTAATCTCCCTTACACTGAGCAACTTCAAGGTCATACCCTGCTTCTTCTTCTCTCTCAGCCTCCACATCCGGTGTTTACCAAATATTATCTATTCTCTTTCAAAAATGCTTCTCAAAGTCAACCCTTCCCACTACCATCTCTTGTTTATTCTCCCTCACCTGTTTCTCCTTACTCTATTCCCAAATTACACAATTCCTCCATACGACCTCCAGTTACTTAGAAAGCATGACACACATGATGCATCATGCATTACACCTCTGTGTCTCTCATTATCTGAAGGGGTGATTTACCCATTGAGTCTTGCATAACAAGGCTCCCTGCACTCTAGCCCCAACCTAAGTGTCCTCTCATCCACCCTCCCTTCCACAAAACCCGGGCTGCAGCTCTACACCCCTATTCACTATTTCTCAAACATGCCAGGTACCTTCACAAGCCATATTATTTCCTCTGCTTGTAAATGGCCTTCCCCTTCTTCACCTGGCAAATTTCCACTCTCCTTTCAAGACTCAGGTCAAACATCACCTCTACCACACCGTCTTCCCAGAGTCTCTCAGGAGAGATATTATTCCTCCCGGGTTTCCGGCACAGCTCTTGAATTATACAGTTAACGAGACACTTCCACAGTATCTTCTAATGTATCAGTTTATATGTTACATCACTAAACCATGGTATGTTAGAAAATAATGTTTCTCTGATTCTCTCATACTTAATAATGCGCCTGGCACAGAGTAAACACTTCATAAATGATCGCAAGTGAATTTTAAAACCTGTTTGTTGAAGTTCATTCCTTTTAGCGATGAGCGGTAATGTGATCGACTATACATGCAAGAGCTTCTATATCATGAAGAGAAAATCCAGTTAAGACCCCACTTATATTCATTTTTTAGGAGAATGGGATACAATCCAGGTGTGCAGTGATAAAGTGTATGCACTTAACTAAAACCATGTGCTGAAGAAGTAGTGGATAAGTTTTTTGATTTTGTTTATTTCTCTCCTTAGAGTTGTAGTAGAATTCACTTAGCCTATAGAGAGGGTGAGCTGACAGAAAGTGGTTTTGTTTGCGCTCTCATATTTTTGGTTAATTTTTAAGGTAACTTTTAGAGCACTTTTATAGCCGAAATAAGGCCCAGAATCTAAGTTATCTATCCCCAAATTATGATGTTGGTTAGCAAAAGAGTCAAAACTGAAACCGAGAGCTCCAGCCTTCTGATTCAATATCTTTTCCACCACACTATACTACTGTGGGCAGAGCTGTGTCTCTGTGGGAATAATGTACCTCGTAATACACACACCCAGACACTGGTGGGGGGGATGTTCAATTCTGAGTTCTGATCTCATTGTATATAATGGAATTTATAACGTCTTTTAGTAAACATTTGTTTTTCATCTTTTCTCAAGGAGAAAAATCCATTAACATTTAAGTAATAGAAAATGAGAACATATAATACTTGTTAAAGACTAAATTCTCTTTCAATGATTATATGCAAATACTGTCCTCATCAAGGACCAGCAGAATTACCTATGCAACTTTATATTTGTTTTCACATTTTTATGTAGGTAATTTGTCTTCCCAGCAAACTGAAAGTTCCTGGAAGAGTAGCACTTATATTTCTTTTGATATGTTAGTACCATTCCTTATTTGTCACCTGTGGCTACAGGATAAAAATAATACAGCTCAGAGAATTGAAGGACTTGCCCAACCTCGTCCCTGCTTCTCCATCCTTGCTTCTTCTGCTGTGACAACTCCTGCTGGCCCCTGCATTGAATAGGTGAGCAGTAAACATCTATTAGTTTTAACATCTTCTAGACATCTAAGTACTAAAGTTTTTGGCCTTTCTTCCATGGGATGAAAAGAAGCCCAAATGCAGCCAGATAAGAATTATAAAAGTTAGGGATGGTGGGCTCTCCACACGTCTGGCCTGTGCCACCCCTCGCCCCTCTCATTCTTCTACCCTCTCCTCCCAACACACCCTCAACTCACCAGACCCTGAGGCCTGTGTTCCTCGCCAGTATCCCGTCTGCCTTCAACAGGAAATGAGATAAAGGAGTGGGCAGACTCTGCTTTTGAGCTGCAGTTCTCCTCAGAGACTTGGCTGATCCTCACCATCACTGAAAGCCACTCACTCGCATCATCAAAGGAAAAAAAGAAACCCTCATCAGCTCTCACAACACATACCTGATCGCACACATCTGCAGGCCCTTTATGCAGGCATAGGCATAATAAGCTTTAAAAAAAAATGTGAGAGGATAATGTAGAATAAGTAGAGTTTGAAGCTAACATATAAGTTTATGAGTGAGTGAGTGAGTGAGTGAGTGAGAGTGAATAGGTGAATGAGAGGGGACTGAGCAAATGAACCATTAGCCAGCAAATGAATGTTATTATTTAATATTTAATGAAATTATACACAGTGCTAAATTTGTCAGCCTCAGCCAAAATCCTCTAACAAAACAGTAGGGTGTTCCACAGTGGTGTGATCAGGTACAGTGGAACACTGGCCAAATACTGCTGCTACATAGCCTGCTTTTCAAATGCTACAGGGCGGAGACCAACCAGGACAGCTACATTTTTGCAGACAGCAAGGAGCTGCTAAGAATCATTCTTTCTCACCTGCCTCTGCCTTCTAGGACAGTGTTCTCATACTCAAGTCAGGTTCTGCATCTCTCAGTTGTTATTCACATCACTTTTGGTCAACATCATCAGCCATCTTAATACTTGGCTTCTTTAAAAAAAAAAAAAAAAAAAGGAAAGCTCTTGCATTTGGTGGACTTTGTCCAGTGTGGGCACGGTGACATTCGCCCTCCCCTCACCCGACTCAGTCACAAAAACAGCACATATCTCTGGCTGGGTTTCTGACCTCCCTCCCCAACCCCCACCCACTGCAGTGAAGAGGGTAAAGGGCACAACTTTGAGAAAAACAAGCATCAAGGGTGGATGGCGTGTGTTGAACTTTAAAATGTTAAGTTACGGTGAAAAATATTTTGGAAAAGAAACCATCTTCGAAATTGTGCTACATAGTAAAGTTAATGGAGTCCATATGTCGTCTACTAAAACTTAGAAAAACAAACCAAAAACAATACTTTAGCGCCTGCCAGACTGAAATGGGATCTACTTCTTAATATTCACTCAACCCAGAGTAAAATGCTTTAAAATGGTAATGTTTCCGAAGTGTAGCTGAGCCCAGCGTATAAACAACAGACTCAAACACAGGGGGCTTATGATCCGATCCCAGCTCTGGGCAAATCACTTAATCTCCTGGTTCCTTCTCAACTTTTTCGGCTCTAAAATGGGGATATTGGTGTTTCACAAGGTGTTTACAAGGCATACTAAAATTATTATAAAGCACTTTACAAATGTTTGGTAACTGGTGCTTTTTTTCATAACTTGGCAATATCACATCCTTCATTATCCATTCAGTGGTGTGGAAATAAACGAAGACAAGCCAAATGAGCACAGAGGTCATTTATTCAGAGCTCGCTTTAATAAGGGACTCAGCCGTCATCACTTGCAGTTTGGCAGAGACTCAAGCCAGGCGGAGGATCAGGGAAACTTCATGGTGAGAAAAAGGGAAGGCTTCAGGTATGCCCTGTTTGGAGGTACTGGCATGAGGAAGGTAGAGACAAGCTACCTAGAAGCGACGCATCTTATGCGGTGGGTTTGGGGAGAATTTTGGCTTTCTCTGCTTAGTCCTCGATGTAAATGGGATGGAGATCCTGAGTTGGAAGCTAAGTGGTTAGGACTCTTGAGCTGATTGTGGAAGAGGTTGTGGGTCAGAGTTCTATTGTCCTATATGGATTGGCCATTGTCTGTTTAGGTCTTCAGTCTCTCAATGGAAAATAAAAGGCGGAAGGGGTCTGACTACCCCAGAAGACAACTAGGTACCTGCCTTAAGAGCCTAGGGAGTAGCTGGTACTTTTTATATCTTTTAATCACCTTTAGAAGCAGCAATTTTAGAAGACAGGTGGCTGAACCAATAACTTTCACTCTCCAGAATCAATGGGCATGCCACTGGGCTAGCAGGCAGGACAAGTCATCAAGGGCTGACTCTTACTTGGTGTCCGCTGCTCACACTCCCTATCCCCTGCTGGGGCTTCGGTTTCCTCATGAATAGGCTGAGAATGGGGATAAGTGGCTTACTGTTTGAAAAAGGACCCCGTAAAGTAGATATTTTAAACTCTATTAAGCAGGTATTTTAGAAGACATTTTAGAAGTGTGAGAAGGCAGAGAATGGCATAAGCCTTTGAACTTCCACCCACTGAACTGGAGTCTTAGAAATTTTCTGAGTGTCCCATGGGGAGACTGGCTGACTCTCCCTCAGACTCGTCATCTTTCCTACTGTATTTCTATTAAGGCCACCTCCTCGTTCCCACACCTCTGCTTGTCCACTTTCCATTTCAGTGAATGAGACCACCAGAAACCTGAGTTTTTCTTTAGGTCCCTGCAGGAAAGTTGCATACATGACTTTTACTTCTTACTAATTCATCCATTAAAAATAATAATAATAATGAATTTCTTATTGTTCTTTTTCAATGAAGAAATATTTTTTAAATTTCTCATTTTTAATTTATAATATAGTAAATAATAGTAGTTATAACCAATATAAACAAAATCTCTGTAAGTTTTCAACAATAGTTCAATGTGTAAAGGGTCCTGAGACTAAAAAAATTATTAACCACTGCTTTAGGTAATCTTGCTTTTTGTCCCAGTAATTCTATATCTATGATTCCATTCTCAGAATATAGAATTGCACTTAAAAATCAAAGCAGACTATGTCCATTGTAGCACTTTTATCAATAGACTCAACCTAATTCTCTAACTAAGATAGTTAAATAACTCATAACATTCATATGTAGAATATTATACAGTTAGTGAACATATTTTCAAAGAATTTTAATGAATATGAACACTTCATTTTCAACAAATATGCCAAGGATACACAATGGGAAAAGGACAGTACCTTCAATAAATGGCATTGGAAAAACTGGATATTCACATGCAAAAAAATAAAATTGGATCCTCATCTTACATTATACACAAAAATCAACTCAAAATTAAAGACTTAAAGACCTGAAACCGTAAAACTCCTAGAAGAAAACAGGGGAAAATTTCCCTGACACTGGTCTTCGCAATGATTTTTTGAAAATGACACCAAAAGCATAGGAAACGAAAGCAAAAATAAACAAGTGGGGCTACATCAAACTAGAAGCTTCTGCACAGCAAAAGAAATGATCGACAAAATGAAAAAGCAGTGGGGGGTAGGGAAATGGGGAGATGTTGGTTGAATGATACAAACTTTCAGGAGTGAGATGAATAAGCTCTGAGGGATCTAACACGGTGTAGCGACTAGCATTAATAACACTATGTACTTGAGATTTACTAAGAGTAGATCTTAGCATTCTTGTGCACACACACAGAAAGAGGACTGTGAGGTGTGGATATGTTAATTAACTTGATTGTGGTAATCATTTCACAGTGTGTATGTATATCAAATCATCACTTTGTACATTTAAAATATAATTTTTTTCAATTATACCTCAAAAAAGCTGGAAAGAGAATTTTAATGATATGGGGAAACACTAGCAGGATAATATTAAATGAAATATGAGACTCTATTAGGTATAACCTGAATTTTGTGTACATGTGTGTTTATGTGTGTGTAAGGGCTTAAAGAAAAGTTACCAAACACAGCAAACTATTCACAGTGATTATTTATGTTTGGGTTATTGAGCTTTGAGTAATTTCGTTTCTTTATATTTATTTGTATTTTGTATGTTGTTTATAAAAAACTCAATGTTATTCTTATAATTAAAAAAGCACAAGTTATTTGTTAAAATACTTATAACACCATATTTTTCTCACAGAAGCTTCTAGTCTTAAAAGGACAAGAAGCCACAATCTACATTTTTTTTGAGACAAAACATTTGCTACATCATGTATGAAAACTTGTATAAGCACAGATTAAATCTCCAATCATGTGTCTGGAGTCTGGAAAGTTCGCTCTTTCATAAACAGGGCCCAAACTACAACCAGGCTAGGCCAGAGATCAGGCATACCCGTGGGGACAGGCAGAGGTCCCTGGGCTGGACATAGGTGCACAGCTAAGAACATAAGCCGTGGGAAACATGCCATGACCAAAAGAAAAGCCCAAAGGAAAAAGGCAGATGGACTCTCATGTCTATCAACCAAATCACAATAGAATCTGAGAGCCAGCTCAAGCTTGAGTGGGGCAGGCAATTGACAGGTTATTGAAAGAGGCCTAATTGGCCCTTGGCAACAGTGAGATTCAGCAGTAGGGCCTCAGGCACCAATCCCAGGTTCTGGATTTGTGGATCATTTGAGGCAATTAAGCAACCAGAGCAGACGTCCCCCAATTCAAGGGGCCGTGGATTTTATCCACACACGAAAAAAATGGGAAAACCTGGGTTTCAGAGACACACCTGAAAGACCTAACTCAGGCATACTCAGTTCAGCCAAGTTCTATCTCACAGGGTTATGGTAAAGATTAAATAAAATACCCAACACAGAGCCTACACAGTGGAAGTAAATTGAAGTCACTGTTTATTGCTGTTATTGTCTTCTCTACTCTCATAGATTGGGGAGTTGGATGTATGTATGTAAGAATCAGTGTTCCTCAGGGATGTTTTGCCTAATGGACAAAGTCTAGAAATGCTTCAGTAAAGACAGCTCTGGACACATGTTCCCTCCAGACCTGTAGGAGCCTAGGGCGAGGGCAACTCATAGTGACGTGCTAGTTATTTGATCTTGGGGCAAGGCTTTCTCACCTGGATGGAGGAGAAACTCCTCAGCACCACATCTGTAAATGTAGCCTTTAAAAATGAGACTTCACTGCCCTTATTAGTTTGTCTCTGTTGGAGTAGGAGGGAGCCAAAACAGAGGTCACTTTGTTCTCTTAAGCCTTAAATCAACATTAACGAACATTGTATGTTTTATGATTAAGAAACAATTATACAAATAGATTATGAATCAGCGCTTAATCCAATTGACTATATACACATAAGGCAATTGAAACTTTTACGGGGGATTATAAACATTTACCTTCAAATTCTCAACATTATAAGATATTAACCTTAAAAATTGGAATTTCTCTCCAATTTTTTATGTTCTTCACTCAAAGCTAAGAAAATATGCCCATAGTTTTGCTGCTATCTGTATTGGATCCTGCATCCCAGCCTTGTTTACTTATAGGTTCAAGGTCAGCTCCACCCAGGTCCTGAACCAAAATAAGACTTAGGCAACTAGTAATCGCTGATTAGGCCAGCATATGAACTTTAAGCCCTACACACAATTATACCAACTATCATAATTATTTTTCATTTTTTCCTGCCAGTATTCCTTGTGCTTCTTCTGGTATCACTAACCTATGTTTTTGGTGGGTTTGAGGGATTGGAAGGGGCAAAGGGGGGTGAACAATACACTCATGGTGGAATTCTGACAGTGCTCTGCTTCCCTCACATGGGGTAGGCACTTTGTTTATGAATCAGAAGACTTGTCAGACTGCAGATGTGTGATTGGATATTTAAACAGTGGCTATACCAACCATCCCTTAGATTCCGATGAGTTGGAGCCAGGGCATCAGTATTTTTTAAATCTTCATTCATCCTTTTCTTTTTTAAAAAAAGTTAAATGTATTGAGGTAACATTAGTTAACAACATTATGTAAACTTCAGGTGCACAACTTTATATTTCTTTAAGTTCCCCAGGTGGTCCTAGTGTGCAGACAGAGGTCCACAGGCCCAGGTTGAGCAATCTATGAGTGGGGACTCTGAGAGCTCCTATTTCTCACCAACCATAGGGACTCTCTTGTGCTCACATCAGACACTCAAGGACCTCTTTCCCCCCAGCCTTCCTCTATCTTTTGCCCTTGAACTTTCATTTGGTTGATGCACATTATAAAGTGGATATCTGTGCTGCAAAGTTAATACAGAATTAAGATTTTTAGATTTAAAAAAATCTCAGACTCAACTGCAGGGTTCGTGTTATCCTAAACAGACGCTACAGTTTCCAAGCATGGTGTGTTTGTGTTAACAGAAAGGATATCCTGCCAGTCTTGTGAGAAGAAGATTAGTGATGAGAAGCAGCTAAGGCAGTTTGGCGGCTGTTTCCAGGGTGTAATGGGCATATTCTGGAAAGACTACCTTAAAGTGGAGAGCGACATGTGGCAAAATGCGATGAAAATGAGCCTCGTAACTCTGTGAAAGTACATACTCTTCCAATATTTGTGCTATCCAGATACCAGAATTTTCATTCAGATACTCACATAGGACTCACAGGGTCCAGGTATTAGATATATCTATATCTCTAAAACATATATTTTAAATTTTTAAAATCAAGGTTTTACAAAAATAACAAACAAATGGATTTGTTTCAAAAGACCAAATCCACGGACTGAGATGCAAACCATGGGCACTTGATTCTCACAGAAGTTTGTGTTTAACAAACTGTAACGCAATACTTTCTGTGATATCATTCAATATCTCCCTGACAGCGGCAGATGGAAATTATTGCTTAAACACTTCATGCTTACTGACGCATGGGCTACCAAAGTACAGCGCCAAAGGTGTTTAATTTTGTGTCCTGAAGATAGCCTTCCACCTGCTTTCCTGTTCCATGAAAAAGACACCTGTTGTAAACCCAGCCTAAGTTAATAAAAGCCAACGATCTTTGGCCAAGCTATAATTTTACTGGTGAACACTGAAAGTACTATTGTGACAGTTTTCCTCAGCTCAATCATTTAACAAGCAGTGACTGAGCAACTTCTCTGTGTTGAGTATTATGTTAGGAACTGGGGATTCAGATGACTACACAAACAATTACAATGAATTGTGCCATGGAGACCCTAGAGATATGAACAAAGTAGTATGGAGAAACAAAGTTTTCTTAGGAAATTTAAGGTTTTGAAGGTCTTTTTTAAAAAATAGAAGTCGTGTTTGAGTTGGGTCTTAAAGAATATGTGGAAGTTTCTCTTAAAGGAAAGTGGAGAATGGTACTCCAGGCAGGAAGAATAGTATGTACAAAAGTATGTGACTCAAAAAGCGTAGCAGCTTTGAGAAGAGTGAGAAATTCAGTACCACTAGAGTAGTGGGTTCCTGGGGACGGGATTGTACCTGTGGCCAGCACTTAATCACACGGTCAGCTCGCTGAACGAGCAACTTGTAAATGGCCACGTTCTCAGCTAAAATGGGGAAGGTGGTGGTTTTTCAGCCAAAAGGAAAAGGAAAGTGTGGAAACAGGAATAATTTGCATCTCTTTCACACTTAGATCAATTTGGTGTTTCATCCAGGACCATGATTTAATATAGGCCCATTTAATTTAACATGAAAAAGACATTTTCTGAGTACTTCTGTGGAAGAAGCTAGTGAAATTCACATAAACCTAAAAAACTTTAAAGTGCCCTGATATTTTCCCTTAACCATATTAGTTAGATTTATTCCTCCAAAGTGCATTTAAAAAATTCTTTTCCGTTTCCACACTGCCCTATTTCCATCAGTAGAAATCACCATCACCGTCTTCCTATCATAATGAATTGAACACTTAAAATTCTCTTTGTCTCTTTTCTCTCTCCAGCCCCCATAACCAGTCACTCATGAAGCCCAAGCTGCCCTTTCTCAGGTATCTCCCTTTTTTCCCTTCTCCCCATCCCCCACCCCTCTTGGCATTGTCATTACTATGGCCTACAACACCCTACCAGACCTGGCCTCTGCCCAACCCTCCGAGCCCCGAGCCCTCTTCCGTCACCCTCTCTTTGCTTACTGTCCTCTGTCAACACTGGCCTAGCACTTTCATGGCCCAAGTGTGCTGCCCCCTCAGCCACTGCACTTGCTGTTCCCTCAGCCCCAAGTTCTAGTGCCCCATATATCCTCTTTATTCTCCCTTCGTTTGGCTCTTTGCCCTAAGGCTCTTTTGCTCCCCCAAAGGGCCTTTTGCAATCACTCTACGTTTAAATATTACTCACCATCATTCACTATCTCCTTCCTCTGCCTCCCCCTTCTTAGCACTTATCACTAGACTTGTTATGTTTGCTTCAGATCTTTCTTAAATTAAGAATACAGTTGAAGTCTCCTTTTCCATCTTTTCCAGTATCATTCCCTGTTCCTCCTTTTCCAGATGAACTGCTATTATAATTTTCATCTCTCTGACATCACATATTCTACTTATGTTTTTATACTTCTACTCCCTACATGTAGGTGTAAACAATATACAACCATTGTTTGCTTGAAATATTTTATACAGTTATCTATTATACTACATCTATCTCTCAGCACACACACAGATGCTTATATGGATCCAGTTCAATCATTTTAATGGCTGCACTGTATTCTAATAAATGAATATACCTCAACTTATCTAGCCTCTTATTGATGAATATTCAGGTTTTCCCCCCAGTTTACGGCTCCTACAAACAACACTACAAGGCAATATTTGTGCTTGTCCTTTTGTACACATGTGGAAGAGTTGCTATACGGAGTAACCTGGAAATAGACTTATGGGTCCTGTGATCTGCCAGATGTTTTCCACTGGCCGCTCAGGTCCCCTCTCCTCCACTCTGCTTGGCTTGGGAAGCTAAGTTTTATGATTGCATCAGTGAATTCCCTTTCCCTCTAGCTTCTAGTTGGACTTGGCCAGTGGCGAGTGCCAGCAGGAGAGGATGGAAGAGCGGGAGTGCGATCAGGGTATTTATGCTCTTGGCTCCCTTGCTGGGTCTCCCTGAGTCTTCAGGTTTCCAAGGGTTGGATGCTTTCCCCTCTCTTCCTAAGGCTGCTAATCCTTGGGTCCTGTGGATCTGGTGACCACGGCTTCTTTTTGGAAGACTTCTTTTCAGGAGTCTACCTTTCAGTCCCAGAGGTAGCAATGGCATCCCCCAAGCTCTCCTGCTATCGCTGCCCTTGTTGCTTTTTAAAGTTTCTATTAACCCCATCTGTGTTTTTGGAAATGGCTCTTTTATTAAACTGTCCTCAGTGACCAGGGTGAGAGCACATTCTCTTTCTTGGAAGATGCTGACCAGTACATATAATATGTGTATTTTCAACTTTACTAGAGGCTGATCAATCAAACTAACCTTCCAATCTTGATTTCTCCCAGGGGACTTGTTGAGGAAATCTTAGATATTTTCTAACAGTACTAAAATATGACTTCTTTACTTTTGACCATCTGGAATCTCTACTCCAGTCAGATTGGCCTATTCAGTGGTCCCTGGACATGCTTTTGCTCTTTGGTCTTCCTTGAATAGAACATTCTTCTCCCCTCTATTACCCACCCCCTTTTCATGTTGTGATCAGGTAAACTCTTCCACTTCTCTCCTTCTCAAACTTCCTCGGAGGGAATCTTCCCTGCTCCATGAAATCAAACTGCTGAAGGAGCTAATGCCTATGAACTCCTAGCGCTTTCTGTCCCCACTACTTGGCAGGTACTCTGCTTCTCAAAAAATCTCTTGTGTCATTGTTTTCCAATATAAACTAGTTTTTCCTATACACATGTCTAATGTCTTCAACTACGTTACATGTCTCTTAAACATAACTGACTTCTAGTTCTATTTTTTAGTATTTACCCTTATTATCTAAGTGCTGTGTACAAGAGGTGCTCAGTTAGTATTTTTAATGAATCAGCAAATGCATTTCCTGCTCTAATATCAATAATCAGGAATGGTAATAAATATATACTCTGATGACATCCTCTCTGCAGTTGTAAATAGGTGTCATTTTCCTTTTTCAGCCAGTTTAAGTTAGTCTTACATCAAATGTATCTTGCTAAATAGCCAGTGTGTCTGACTTCTGAGAAGTAAACATTTTGGTAGTGAATGAATTAATGCCTATGAGTTTGCCATAGATATAAAACTGCCGTTAAAATTAAAATATTTATATTCTCATTAGGAAAAAATTTTCTTAGCAGTGAAAACAACAGTGATGATACCCAACTAAGTTAGTTAATAGGGATCAAGGGCCTTCCATTCCCCACCCACTCCAGTGTGAAAATCTGAGGTTCCTTTATCGACTTTGAAGTATCTGTTAACATCTGCAGACATCCTAAGGGAAATTGGCACTAAATAAATAGATCCATGTTATTTTTAACTCCAGTGGGGGAAAAAAAATCAAGGAGAAATTAGGTTTCTCTATAAAACAAAACAAAACAAAACAAAAAGAAAACCAGGAAGAGAAATATTTTTCAGGAGTCTACCTAAAAAAAGAGAAAAATTAGTCCCCTAATCTCCTCCATGGCCACCCCAAATGCAACAATAACAAGAATCGGCTATCCTCATCTAACATATACCCAGGTGTATAAGGAAGCAAAATATTTACTTAACTGTGTAAACCAAAATATTTACTTAACTGTGTGAAACAAAAATATTTACTTAACTGTGTGTACTGACTGTGTGAGACAGATAAGCGGACTGCCCGCTGATGTCAGTATCTACTAAGAGTGTAAGTAAGCATAAGAAAATATTTAGGTTGCTCCCTTGCTCTCTTCCTCATAACATACAGTGAAGTGATGCTCGCGTGTGGTGGAGAAGAGAAGGTGTCCGAGGAACGGCATAAAGAGTGGGGCCGAGAAAACAGCACAGCAGCGCAGCAGCACTTTAGAACTTCATGCTCTTTGTGTCAAGAGACCTGACTTGAGGCTGCAGCCGACGCTGAGGAGAACGACCACAGGGCCCCACTCTTAAGCTGAACCCGGAAACCTAACTATGAGTAACAAAGTGTTCGTGTGCAACTGCAATCTTGAGTGGTCTGTATTCTTCTTCCAGAGTCTTTAATTATAAGATCCAAGTCCTGTGCGAGGTTCTAGGGATGCCTGGAGCCTAGTAGGTGATCGCCACAACAAAGGTCACTTACCTGGGACTAATTAATTAAGTACAAGTAACAGTCAGAACATTTCTACTTGGACACCAGGGTACAAAATATCCTCAGTAGTATGGTTTTCAAAATAATTTTTTTCTTTCCTTTAACATTGGGCTTTAAGCTTTTTTTCTCTTTTCTTTTTTTAATGAATCCGTGAGGTGCTCTTTAATTGCATTTATAAGCAAATACTTAGAGTAGTATGTAGATACTAGAGGTGTGTCAGGATGTATTAGACTACAAATAACAGAATGCTTGACTAAAATAGCTTAGGTCTATTGCTACTCAACAATGACAACAACATCAATTGGGAGTTTGATAGAAATGTAGAATGTATGCTCCACCCTAAGACTAAATCAGAATGTGCATTTTAACAAAATCCCCCTGGTGACTTATATGCACATTAAAGTTTTAGAAGAAGCACTAGCTTGGGCTAAATAGGGGTTTATTATTTCACATAGCAAGAAGTCTAAAGATAGATAATTCCTGACTTGGTTCATTTGGTTGCAAAACAATGTTGTTGATAACCCAGGTGCTTTACAAATTTCTGCTTTTACATTTTCAATGTGTTGGCTTTTGTGCTCAGATGTAACTCATCATGGTAATAGACTCGTTGCCACAACTTTAAGTATCGCCTCTTCACATAAACTGTCTCCAAGGAAGGAAGTTATCTTTCCTTGTGCTTCTCTCTTTCTAAAGGAGAAAAATATTTCCCAGGAACCCCCCACCAAACTCTTCTCTATCTCATTGGCCAGTATAAGCCATACACTTGCCTTTAAACTAATCTCTGGTAGTGGGCAAAGGGATTATGGTAGTAACTCCTTATCGACAGTTTCATTTACCCATCCATGGTCAACTGCAGTCTGAAAATGCTAAAAGAAAATTCCAGAAATAAACAATTTATAATAAGTTTGAAATTGGATGCCGTTCTGAGGTGATGGAATCTCTCGTTATCCTGCACCATCCTACTCTGCCCTATCTGTGGACGTGAATCATCCCTTTGTCCACTGTATCCACACTTGTTAGGTGCTTCCTGACCGTTAGTCACTTAGTAACTGGGATAACAGATTGACTGTCGTATCACAGTGTTTGTGTTGAAGTACCCCTTACTTTACTTAATAATGGTCCCAAAGCACAAGGGTAGTGATGTTGGCAATTCCAGTAGGCCAAACAGAAGCTGTAAAGTGCTTTTTTTCAATGATAGGATAAAAATTCTTGACTTATTAAGACATTTTATTATCTCACGTCATCACAAGGAGAAGGCTGAGTTCAGTATAATACAATATTTTGTAAAAAAGAGACCATATTCACATAACTTTTATTACAGCATATTGTTACAATTGTTCTATTCTATTATTAGTTGTTGTTAATCTCTTACTGTGCCTTATTTAGAAATTAAACTTTATCATAGGTATGTATATATAGGAAAAAACAATAGTACATGTAGTGTTTGGTACTATCTGTGGTTTCAGACATCCACTGGGGGTCTGTACTCCCCGCAAATAACGGGAGGCTACTATAATATGTTGGCTTAAATTGATCATGGTCCATACCCTGGAAATAGGCAGGGACTTACCTAACCTGGATGCCTGAATCAAAATGGGGTTCTATTAGCAAGGGATAGTTGGGTAAATACTAACCAAGAATATTACGAGGGAGAAAATAGCATTAGTAAGGAGAAGCAAAATGGGTTAATAAAGAGATGGGACATACAGAAAATGATCTAAACATAGAGCTTTTTCTTATAAATATTGAGTACAAGTGGTCGACAATATCAAATCTATGACACATAATAAGTTTGACAACAACTGGGTCTGGTAATCATAAAGTTACAAATAATCTTTATGAACAGAAAAGTGGTAGACAAGGGTAGAAAAAAGATTACAGGACGTTAAAGAGAGTATGAATGAAGACATGAATGTAGTCAATATAAACAATTCTGAAAGTTTGCAAGAAAAAGACAGAAATAGAATGATGGATAAGGAGTAGCTCTGTCACAGGAACACGTTTTTGTCCTACTTCTCTCCATTCTCCGTAGTATAGATCTAAGAATGTCGAGAGGAGAATGAATCATTAAAAGAATGAAGGGTGTTGACAGCAAGGAGAGAGGTAAATTTCGCATCACAGGGAATCTTGCTTGCCTAGGTAAAGGACTGGCAAGATTATCTGTTGAAGAGAAAGACGTGGAATGGGTGTTAGGGTGGTGGTCCTCAAAGTATTGGTCCCAGATCAACAGCACCACTTGGAAACCTGTTAGAAATACAAATTCTCAGGCCTACCCCTAACCTTCCGAATCAGACTCTCTGGGGACGGCACTCAGCAATCTGCATGTGGGCAGGCCCTACAAGTGATTCTGATGCATGCATGTTTGAGGCACACTGTGCTAGGAAATTGTTTATACACTATCTACCCATATGTGTGCCTCTGCAGTTAAACTATTTGAGTTCTTCCTGTCAGAAAATGTTTCCTACTTTGTTCTTTAATGCCCACTCCAGCCAGGCACACCTGTGGGCTCAAGTACACTCACACATCGAGGTGCTTCTGGCCCTAAGGAGGGTGTCTAGATCTCTTGGTAAACTAGGAAGTCTTTCGTGTATCATCGTTGTTTCTATTCTAGCTGGTCTGTTTACCTACACTTCTTTTTTTCCTGCCAAGACTATGCTTGAGTTCACAGGAAAATTTCCATTAATGACTCTCAACTGCTAAAACATGGAAGTCTGTACCACTTAGCATAGAAGGCCCAGCCTCACCTCTGCCCACTTCTTGAGCCGTCTAATGTACTGCCCTGAGGGGACCTATTCTCTCTTGCAAGAAGCCTGTGAAAGGGAATTGAGAAAAATTCTTACAGAATTCTAGCACCATTTGATCTGCTCACATACCTTTATTACCTGATGATTGTATGCCAGGAATTCTACTAGAGACTAGGATAAAAAAGATGGTTTACCTGCTTGCCCACTGCCAGAGGCCCTGTCACACGCAGTAGTCATTCTAAAGACTCTCAAAGGTCGATAGGCCCCAGGCAGGTGATGGCTGGCCTTGGTGTGCTATGTACCCTCTTACTGAATGGCCCCAGGCTCAGCACTGGCACCAAATCTGAATCTGCATTAACCAGTGAACACCACTAACCTCCACCCTGGTAATCTCCTGAGACCCCGCCTCACACAATTTGAGTAGTGCCTGAAGCTCTTTCAGCAGCTGACCCTTAGCCTGTAGCTAAGCAGATTCAGGCAGGGCACTGGTAACAGCCAGTCTTGCTTTACAGCATGGCCTCTCCCATGCATCTCCAGGTCCAGCACAGGCAGCAACTGACCACGGACCACTTTGTAGCTCTTATCAGGTAGTGCTGGCCCAGTCACAATCAGCAGCTGACCTTGGCCTGCATGAGAATGCTTCCCAGGAGGCCCCAGAACCAACAAACCAGGTGGCCAGTTTCAGACCACAAACAGAGCACTACTCGATTAACACCACAAGCGGCATACCCAAATGGTGGTCTCAGCAGGCACCAGAGCCCACTGGGGCAAATCCATTCCATGGGGTCAGCTCCTGCCCAGCGGTTCATATGCTGTGGTTCTGGTCAATCATCACAGCCAGTAAACTTAAGGCTCACACCCGCCCACTGATATGCCAACAGCAATCAAGGCTCAACTACAACAGGAGGGAACACACAACCTACACAAGAGACATTCCTGGAGTTCCTGGCTTAGGTGATCAGGGAGACCACTCTGGCAAGACTGGGAGACATAGCAGATCTACCTAATACATAGAAACAAATACAGAGAGACAACCAAAATAAGAAAACAGAGAAATATGTTCCAAGTGAAAGAATAGGAGGAAACTCCAGAAAAACACTTAAACAAAATGGAGGCAAGAAATTACCAGATACAGAGTTCAAAACACTGGTTATAAGGATGCTCAAGGAACTTAGTGAGAACTTCAACAAGGAAAGAGTAAGCATGATAAAAGGCAGAACGCATAAAAAATAACCAGCCAGCAATGAAGAATACAATAACTGAAATGAGGAATGCACTAAAAGGAATCAGCAGCAGATGAGGTAAAGCAGAGGACTGAATCAGTAATTTGGAAGACAAGATAGAAGAAAACACCCAATCAGAACAGCAAAAAGAAAAAGGAATTAAAAAAAAATGAGGATTGTTTAAGGTACCTCTGAGACAACATCAAGTGTAACAATATTCACATAACAGGGGTAGCAGGAGAAGCAAGAGAGTAAGGGATTGAGAACCTATTTGGAAAAATAATGACTGAAAACTTCCCTGAGCTGGTGAAGAAAATAGACATACACCTCCAAGAAGCTCAGAGAATCCCAAACGAGATTAACCCAAAGAGGCCCACACCAAGACACATCATAATTAAAAGGCCAAAAGTTAAAGACAAAGAGAGAATCTTTAAAGCAATAAGAGAAAGTCAGTTAGTTACCTACAAGGGAGCTCCCATAAGACTTTTCAGCAGCTAACTTCTCAACAGAAACTTTACAGGCCAGAAGAGATTGGCACAAAATATTCAAAGTGATGAAAAGCAAGGACATACAACCAAGGTTACTCTCCCCAGCAAGGCTATCATTTAAAATTGAAGAGGAAACAAACAGCTTCCCAGACAAGAAAAAGCTAAAGGAGTCCATCACCACCAAGCTAGTATTACAGGAAATATTAGAAGAACTTCTTTAAGAAGAAGAAGGGCATGGGGGAGAAAGAGACATAAATATGAATAATAAAATGGCAATAACTATGTACCTGTCAATAATCACTTTAAATGTAAATATTTTAAATGTTTCAATCAAAAGACCTAGGGTAGTTGAATAGATGAAAAAAGGTACAGGCCTACGTGATGAGAGGAAGTAGGTGAATGAGACATTAGTGAGTAAAATAAGGGTTACTTGAACACAAGCACTGCGATACCATGATCGTCGATTTGATAACTGAGAGGACTACTAAGTGAATAGTACTCACAAGTGGGGAGCATGTACAGCGTGGATACTCTGGACAAAGGGATGATTCATGTCCTGGGTGAGATGGAGCAGGATGGTGCAAACTTTCATCATGTATCTCAGAATGACGTTAAATTTAAAACTTATGAATTATTTATTTCTGGAATTTTCCATTTAGTATTAGAGGACCACAGTTGACCACAGATAACTGAAAATGCAGAAATCGAAACCTCAGCTAAGGGGAGACGACTGTATTTGGGAAAATCTTACAGGGCTGCATTAGCAAGTAGAGGTGCCCAAGTGGACTAAGCCTCTACAAGAGAAGGGAAGGCAGACTCATATCTCCTGGCTTTTGCAGTCCCACACAAGAGGGGAAATTAAAACACATATAAAAAGACATTGTTAATAAATAAATTTAAAAAAAATGATTGTTAAAGGGGAAGGTAGGAAAGGCAGGAAGCCAAGGAGGAGGCTAGTCTTGAAGCTTGGAGTTTTGTGTTCATTGGTTCTACTTACTCACACATGCCCTGTAAACTTCAACTTCCACATCTGTGAAATGGAATAATATCTACCTCCTTGGTTTGTTTTGATGATCAAACGACAAAGTGCATGTGAAAAAGCTTGGTGCTATAAAGCACTATATGAGTGTTACTAATAGGACCACTGCCACACTCAAAGTATATCCAACCACATCAATCTAGAGAGTGTAATTTTGGTTTTAATTGCATCACATGGCTTCCTGCCTTTTACCGGCACTGTCATCATTAACAACTCCTGTCCATCAGCTGGCTTGAGTGGGGTTGAGAGTTGCTGGGGAGAATTGCCAGGGGAGAGGCAGTTCAGAGTCTTCCTTTTCTTCTCCCATACCACAAACATTTAGACCAGTTAAAGTGGGATTGAAAGGAAGAACAGGTGGGCAAAGGGTCAGGAAGGAATGGAAGAGATTTATTCCAGGTCCCAAAATACAATTCTAAACGTTGATTTCAAGTCAGATCATGCCCTCCTTCTGGCCTTTTAACAATTCCCTGTTGCTTATGGAACAAAGCTCATACTTCTTGATCTGGCTGCTACTTATCTCTCCGGGTTCTCTTAGTCCTCTCCCCATACACTGCATTCCAACCACAACAAACTGCTAGCCATAATGGAATTTATCCTGCTCTCTTCTTGCCTGGGCTGTCCCTTTCCCTGACTTTCCTCCTTAGACTTCCAAAATGGATTCAGATGCTAGCTTCAATGTGAATTCTGCTTTGTCTTTCCCAGTCAAAGCCAGGCATCAGTGAGCCTACAGCACCCTGGGCACTTTCCTGGTGCAGGGGAGAATATATAATGCTGTGTAGCAGATGCGAGCATTGGGTTTTCCATCACACTCTGGCTTTTACACCCAGCTCGGCCATTTACTTCTTTGGGCAAGGCATAAGAGAGGCACTGGAGGGGACTGTGAAGAGTATAGATTCTGGAACCATACAGTTTGACCGTGGGACTCTGGACTGAACTCTTGGTCCCATAGTATCCACATATGTAAAATGAGGATAATGATATTAACCCACCTCACGGGATAGTTGTGAGGATAAAATGAGTTAATATGTAAAAAAACACTGAGAACACTACCTGACACATATGTGTTAGCACTTGTTATTAATCTCATGTTTTTTTTTGTTTGTTCTTTTTTGTTTTGTTTTGGGGTGTGTGTGTGTGTGTGTGTGTGTGTGTGTGTGTGAAATGGGAATAATAATCACTGGAGAGAGCTAGTATGAGAATTACTCAAGATAAGCAGAAGTGCTTGGCTTAGAGAAGATCATGATAAATCTTTTACTTGCCCTTTTAGCTCTTACCCTTTGTAGTATAATTCTTTATTTAAAGGTATCTCCATCACTAAAAACACTTAGCTCCTCTAGGGAGGGGAGAGCTTCATCCATCTTTGTGTCCTCAGTAGGTCATGGGAAAACACAAAATGGCCTTAACTGCCTCTCGGTTATATCTTAAAAGGCCACGAAATAGGAATTTAATCCCTAAAAATCTGTATCTTTATAAATCTATGTGAAAGTCATAGTTTGATTATTAGTTTTTTCAAAAAAATTTGTGTTATGTGTTTGTGCTTTTAGGTATGTTGTTTCCTTCCCATTCCTTTCTCTTTGTTTTCATCTTGGGCAGGGTTTCTCAATCCTGGCACTAACAGGCCTTTGTTGTGGGGACTGTCCCTGGCCTCTATCCATGAGATGCCAGTAGTATCTCTAACCCCTGGTTTGGACAACCTAAAATGTCTCTACGACATTGCCAAAAGTCTGGGAGAGGGGACAAATCTGCTCCCCTTTCTCCAACCTTGAGAAACACTAATCTAGGAAATCTGCTTAAACATTTCAGATTAAGTAAATTTTGGGAGGACTGTTTTTTTCTCTTTTATCTCTAAGGCACAAATTTGGATCATATGCCTCCAAATTGAATAGATTCTGACGATGGTAAAGGAAAAAGAATATCTCCTCCACGTATTTCCCTTTATCTCCCCTCTTAGAAATGGCAAGGGGGTGGAGAGGACAAGGTTAGGACCATGATTTATTTATCTGGATATATGCTCCCAAAATACCAATTGCATATTTCTTTCGTTTTACTTTGCGGGAAAACTGAAAGAATGCCGTGTTTTACAATTCAGATTAAAGCTAAAAACGCATCAAGCTGTCTGATTTCTTGGGAGTGAGAAGAGGGGGAGAAAGTCTTTATTATGTATGACATAGCTGCATACAAACTTCTCAACATCAGAAAAACTTTACTGCGTGAAAGAAAAGGTATATATTGAGAAAGAACATGAATGCTAAAAAACACATTGTTACTTTAAGTCCGGAATCTGAGACACAAGTCACAATGCTGCTTTACTTATAGTGCAGTTTTAAACCTACATAAGCTGGGAAATTTGTTATCAGGTGACTCATACATGTGGGGAAATCCAGATCATTTGTGCCAAAGATGAAATAAAGCGATTAGGCATTTAAATGTTGAGATTCCATTCAGTCTTGTGAATGAATTGCAGTAATCTTGGATGGGGAGAAAAGAAAGGGTAGTTACTCATCAAGTTAAAAAATGTTAAAAGGCTCTCTGGATTTATATAATAAAACCTTATATGTATAACATGTTTATCTTTAAATCACATAAGTACTTTTATTTCTTTTTTATTTTGAAACATTCAAAAAGTTAAAAAAAACATTAAGTACAGTACCAAGTATTTTTTTGTCCTTAACCATTTGAGAGTAAGCATAGACCTGATGTCCCACCATTCCCAGATGCTTTTTAGTCCTACATAATCACAGTGCAACCATTAAAATCAGAAAATTAACACCAATACATGACTACTATCTAAACCTCAGACTCGAGTTTTGCGAATTATCTCAATGAAATGTTTTATAGCAACAGATCTAGTTCAGGATCTAGTTCAATTGCATTGAGTTGTCATGTCTCTCTAGTCTTCCTCAGCCTCGGTCTTTCCCTGACTTTCATGACCATGACACTTTTGAAGAAGACTGGCCAGTTATTTTGTAACTTGTCTCTTAATTTGGGGTTTACTGGCGTTTCCTTGTGATTAGATTCAGGTTGAACAACTTTGGCTGCAAGGATATCATAGAAGGGATGCTGTTTTTTCTCATTATATCCTGTCATGTGGCTCGTGATTTCAGTTTGTACCATTACTAATGACGTTCTCTGTGATTTCTTGATTAAGGTGGCACCTGCCAGGCATATCCTCTGGGAACATACTCTTTTTCTTCTCAAAACCATGTTAACATCCCATTCCTCATCAAACTTTTGATGTACTCATTTATTTATGTATATTTGTACTCATCATTTCCTGTTTTATTCAATGGGTTATAGTATTTTACTCTCATTTTTAATTTCGATGCTCAAATTGTTCCTGATTTGGCCAGTAGAAGTCTCTCCAAGTTGCCTTCTATGGTTTTTGACATGTTCCCATCATTCCTTGAGCCCTTCCTTGCTCTTTGTCACAACAAGGTGCTCTAGACTCATACTTTCCCTACCCCAGATGAGGTATCAGCCATTTCTCTAAGGAGCTCCAGTTTCTTTTGAAGGAAAAATGTTAGTTAGAAGTCAAGATCTTGACTCTAGCTGTGCTCATTGTTACTAGGCTGTCACACTTCCAGGCCTGCTGTGGTAGCTGTAACAATGTGTCACTCAGATCTCCTGTTACAGGGAGTATAATTGACTGGCAGTCCCAACTACTGCCCACTGGATCTATTGCCCTGTTTGCCCTGAGGCTATACTTTCCAACCGGTACTCCCAGTTGATGCCTTAGAATAGCAGGAGTACTGGAGTAGGCCAATTCTGGCAAGACACAGGAATTCTTCAATGGGCAACTTTGGTTTGGGAAGTCCCCATCCACCTGGTAAATCCATCGTGTGCTGCTGTCCAAGACCTTTCCTACTCCAGCCTTTCCTTCTTTTTCTTCTTCCATGAATGGCAGGCTACATTTCAGTCTGAAGTATCTTTCTCTCTTGTTTCCTATTTGCATTAGTTACCTATCACTGTGTAGTAATTACCTCCTGAATGTAACGGCTTAAAGCAAACTAAATGTTTATTATCTCACAGTTTCCGTGGGTTAGGAATTTGAGAACAGATTAGCGAGTCTGGAATCTGTCAAGATGTCAGCCACAGCACAGCTACACCACAGCAAAGTCTCCATCCTGGAGGAGCTGCCTCCAAGATGGCTCACTTGGCCGTTGGCAGGAGATCTCAGCCTTCACCACGTGGATCACTCCATAGGGCTATTTGAGTGTCCCTGAGACATGGCAGATGATTTCCCCACTACAGCAAATGCTCCAAGAGAAGAAAGCAGAAGCCACTATATCTTTTACTGTTTAATCTTAAAGTCACACTCTGTCACTGTGGCAATAGGTCAACTCTATTCAGGAGAGAGTATTTTACAGGGATGTAACTACCAAGAAGTGAGAACCATTGGGGGCCATGTTGGAGGCTATCACGCTCCCTCAATAAATCCCTTGCACATCTAATACAATCTAGTTAAATCACTGGATTTAACTCCTAGGGCCTCTGGAAGAAGTCTGTGAAAGTGGGGGTGGGAGGAAGAGAGCCGAAACTTCACCACCCTTTGATAGGCACATTCATTCTCCCCTCATCTCGAAGCGGCAGTCCTCCTCCTCTTCCCATCCAAGACCAATCCATCTGCTGGGGTCCAGATCCTCTGGGAAGTCTCCAGTCACTTTTCTTTCCTCATTCTTTATTAGACCATTCACTTCAGGTTATAAAAATGATCATATTCCTCTTAAACTTAAAAATAAAGTACAATCAACCCTAACCGAGTCAACTCCCAATTCCTCCACCTCCAAATTCCTTTCCAGCCACCCAAGTGTTCTCTTGCTTTCAACAACAAAATTCTGGAAAAACCGCTGGCCTCCCTCCCTGTTTCCATTAATTTCTCAATTCACTGCACTCTTGCTTTGGCTCTCATAACTGCTGAAATTGCTTTGGCGAAAGTTACCAATGACTATTTTGTTCGCTTTAAGTTTGTGATTAAAAAAACACCCTAGTTATTTGAATTCAAAAATAACGGCCCTCATAGTATTTCAAATAATAAAGAGTCTAAAGTAGAATTAAGTGTCTCTCTCTTATAAGAACACTCCTGAGGGTCCACGCTTAACAATTTTACATTTATCATTCATATTTTTTGCATTGCTCATCCAAATCCAAAATGGACACATATTTAACGGCATAAGATTTCTCTTTTTCTCTTCTTTTTTTCCCTTCTCCCTCCCTTCATTCCTTCTTTTCTTCTAAACAAAATTTCCATCACAGTATACATGTTATTCTCTAACTTGCTTTTCAGTTAACAATATCTCAAGTCTACACTTCTAAATCAATAGACATAAATCTATATAATTCTTTTTAACAGCTGTATAATATTCCACAATGTGGATACGCCATTGTTTATTCGACTGATTCCTATTGAAGTGCATTCAGGTTCTTTTGATTAGGTTGAACCATACAAAACTGCTGTATATGTAGGCATTTAAAAAAATTTTTATTATTAGTTTCGAGTGTACAGTACACTGGTTAGATAGTTGTAGGCATGTTTTTTGTTGTGTTTACTTCCCATTACAAACAATATAATAATAAATACCCATATGTACATATGTCCATAAAATTTTGTTTTTGTGGATAAATTCCAAGACGTGAGATTCTTTTTAAAAAGGCATGTATATTTTACTCATTGAAAGTAGATTGCTTTCCTCAAATGTTGATATAATGTATGGTCCCCTCGAAGACCTTTTGGGAAGTTATAAGTCACGATGGCCTCTTTTCAATGCTTCTCTTAGCAAACTTCTCCACAGCACACTGTATTTGTCATTACTGACCATGCCTCTTTGCGTGGTGGCACTCGAAACCAGTTTTCCACCTGCCTCATTTTGGTTTCTTTCCATAGCTTTTCTTCTGCTTGTTCCTAGATACTTGTATACCACATGGTTCTGCCATGGTTCACTTTTCTATTTACACTAAATCTCCATTCTCACTTTGGGTATGTTTATGGTTTCCAATGTGGTCTCGAGCTACCCTCTGCCCACCAATCACGTGACCAAAAAATGATTTCACCTGAATTAGAACAAGGTTTCCTTTCCTGAAGAAAGCTTACTGTCATTGTGCAGAAAATTGTGGTAATAACCATTCAATCACTATTCAATATTCGACAATGTGTCCCCTGGGTTGTGTGGTATATGAGCTCCACAATCATCACTGGTAGCTGTGTTTTCCATTCATCTCCTGAGTTCAAACTTCTATATTAAAACTGTCTACTGAATATCTCCAGCTGGATGTTTTATAGACACCACCAATTTAAAGACCCATTTTTTGACTTATCATCACCCCCTCTTGAAATACTCCTTATGCATTTCTTAGTAAATGAGACTCCCATTCACTGGGGTACATAACTTAGAAATCTGGAAATTCATCTTCTCTCCTCTCTCTCTCTCTCAATTCTCATCTGATAGATTACTAAGTCCTGCTGTTGTAATTTCATATTCCTGAAATCCATTATTTCTTTTTGGTCCCCAGTGCTGCTGTCCTCACAATCCTTTTTCATGGACTAAAAATAACTTCTCACTGGTCTTCCAAGTTTGTGCCTTGCCTCCCTTGTATTATCCACACTGCTGCTAGGGAACTAATTCAACATGTAAATCAGTGAGAAAAATCATTTATTGCCCATACTATCAAGAGGTTCAAATCTCAACTTCTTAGCATGACTTAATAAAACTATTATCCAATACCTACTTAATGGTCTTGACTCATTTTCTGATATTCTTTAAAACCAACCTGCGCTTCAGCTATATGGGTCTACTTTCAAATTGCTAACATGCCGAGAGGTCAATCATAATTCAGTGCCTTTGCACCTGCTATCCTTCTGCTTGGAATTTCTTGTCAGTCTTGCTGGCCCGACAAACTCCGACTTATATTTCAAGCCTCAGCTCTAGTGTTTTTTTCCTTTCTTTAAATTCTTCAGGCTTAACTGCTTCTGCACTTGAGTTTCTTGTTAATATGGTACATTCCTGCACCATAGCAATTTTAACATTTAATTATTTATTTTATTAATTAGTATTTCCAAACTAGGTTGTAAGCTCCTTGAGGGTAGGGACTATGATTAATCTCATCTTTGTATATCCAACACTTAACCCAGTGACTGGCATCGAATATTTAATAAGCACTTGAATGATGGGAAAACAAACTAGTTAAGTAATGAGAATAGTGTCCAAGCTAAGGCTTAAGCTTAAGACAGAGATTTTCACTTAAGTACCTTTAGAAATTTTGTAAAAAAATATAAAGTATTAAAGGAAATTTAAGAACATAAAAGTAAAGTAAATCTCATTTTATTTCACCATCCTAATGCTTGTTTTAGTGAATTTACTTTGTCTTTGCTCAGATATGATATATATATTTATATATCTATATATGTGATAAATATGTAACATGTATATTTATGTGTATGTATTTATACTTCACATAGTTATAATTAAAAAATACATGTACTTTTACATGCTTTTAAGTTTACCTAACTATAAACATTTTCAACACTGTTGTGTAGTCCTCCAAATTATTATTTTTCAGCATTGTATCTCATCCCCTTAGATTGATAGCTACAGACTTAGGCTGTACTCAGTTTTCTATTATAAAAAGGAACAGATACCAGTTTTGTGGGATGTTTAAAGAAAAAGAATACAAAATCATCTTACTTATGCAAATAGGCCCATGTGACCACATTTTTAGGGTCCCTCCCTGGGCTCTGGAAGCTGCTTGGGAAAATGAGAGGTCCTGAAGTTTAAGTTTCATTAGCTTCATGACTATCTACCTCCAATTATAAATAATTTTGCAACAAATATTTTGAGCATGTAATTTTTGTCTCTTTTCCATTATTTCCCAAGATACCAAGTTATTATGACACTATTCACCTTGAAGGAATTGAGAAAGGAAATTGTCATTTATTGAGCACCTATTATATATTGAACAGTTTACATGTATTATTTAATTTAATCCCTCTTACAAGCCCAAAGGAAGCATTATCTCCATTTTACAGAGGAGAAAACTGAGGTGCAGTGCATTTAAATATCATGCTCAAAGTAGAAATCTAGTAACGGTAGGGTTTGGATCCTCACCCATATCTCATTCCAAAGTTCATGCCTTCATCACTGACAACACGATGTCTCCACAGCCTCAGTAGCTTCATAGTAATGCATACAGTAATGCATTCCCACAGGAAAAACCTGATTCTCAGTTATGTGTTTTGAGGAGTCCAGCATACAAAACTTGCAGGGCACTGACATGGTTTTTGGAATAAGGTAATTTAAATCAATGGTGGCTAGTCTTTCTCAGGAATTTAGGAGAATTTAGGAGAAAGTGATTTGGCTGTTTCTGCCTTTCTACTTGCTTACAGACATGCATTTAGGGTGCATTTCTTGGAAGGTGGAAAGTGAAGTTAGAAGTCCTGGCTTGGTTTTGGGTCCTGCTATTCAGTATTTGAGTAGCCTCGGGTAAGTCATTGAACTCCTCAGGTTCTCTTTTTCCTCCTCGGTGCAATGAGGCTGAGTAACAAAACCTGCCTTACCCCTGGGTAGTTTTGAATGTCAAATCTGATAATGTGTATGCAAGTACTTAGTGATCTCCAATACTACTGAGATACTAGTAACGTTGCTGGAGTAGCTCCACTTGACCATCCATGTGCCACCCGCTGGCAGAATGGACTTGACCGCTCCATTACTGGAGTGCCCTCCTAGACTTCAGCAGCCTAATTTCAGGGGGCCGTCTGGGCCACTGCTGTTGAATGCCCAGTGCAGCAGGAGCAGTAGAGGCTGGGCAAAATAAGACCGAGATTCTGGGGAATCCTTTTCTCCTTATGCTGAGGATTTATCACCAAAATATGCCAAACATTCATTATTAAACGCAACTTGTAAACTCCCCAACACAGTCCCGTCCGATTGTCCCATTGCTCTGTCTTAGGTGCTGACGCATTTATATTGGAATTTTATCTCCCAGTTTAGAAATTTTGAGGTCTGTAGGATTTAATTCGGGGGGAAGTCTGTAGTTCCGGGATGCCAGGAGAAAATAAACATCTCGGTTTGAGTTGGCGTTTGAACATCCTTCACCAGATTCACAGTTAAAGTTGGTGTTAAGTAGCATTGGTTTTTCCTTAAACAAATACTTAAACCAATTTCCAATCCTGAAGATTGAGCTCATCACCCCGTGTCAGAATCCGCGTGGTTCCCTAAGCGTGAGCCTGCAGCTCAGCCGCCTCCGGCCTGCCGCGCCCCCATAACCCCGGCCCAGGTGGCAGCCGGCGTAGACCCTCAACTCCACCTGGCTGGGCCAGTAGCAGCGGCACAAAGAGCGGAGAAGGCGGCGGCCCGGCCGAGCCGCAGAAAGTAGTCCCGGCCACGCCGGCACCAATGTTGTTCGATGTTGCTTCACGCCCTCCGCGGGGAGGGCCGGGAAAGAGTCCCGTTGGAATGTGCCGCCGGACGGCCTTTTCCCTACAGCTCTCCTCAGCTCCTCCCGCACATCTCCCGGGGTTTCCAAGCAGAGGTCCTGCGCGCACCCCTGCTTTCTTTCATAACTGCAGGGGAGGCGGCTCCAAGGGACGGGGCTCGACCGCGCGCAGGGAGATCTTCGCTGGGAGCCGTGGAGGTGGCAGACAGACTGTATCCCTGCGCCCCTGCGTGAGAGGAAGAGGCTGAATGAGGAGCTGCGCGGGGGAAGCGGCGCGCCGGGGGAGGAGACGGCGGGATGGAAGCAGACGCTGGCGTCGCGCGAACCCCGGCCAGAGCGGCGCGGTAGAGAGGGCGGCGGCGGCGGCGCGCGTGGAGCCTTGACGTGCCCCTTTCTTTCTTCTCTCTCTGGAAAGCTGGGAAGCATGAACGTGCAGACCTGCCGCTGCGGCGGCCGTCCCGGCTCCTCGCCTACCCCTCTTGTGGCCGCCCCTCGCCGGTGAGAGAAGAGAACGCCAGAAGGGAAGATGGGGGCCGTCCTGAGGAGCCTCCTGGCCTGCAGTTTCTGCGTGCTCCTGAGAGGTGGGAAGAATGTGGGGGGGACAGTAAAGTTGGTGGGATTTGGGGGGGGGAGGTGGCCTGTTTGTGTGTGTATCTGGGGGGAGGAGGAGAGAGGGAGTAAAAGGGGAAGAGTGAGGAGAGGCCTGCTCGTGGGGAAGGAGAGAGAAAGGGGCCCGGGAGAAGGGGCTGTGCGCCCCGCCTGGCCACAATGCAGACCCCTGCCTAGGTTTCCTGACCTTATCTGGACAAATCAGAGCCTCGGTCAGGGCTGCTGGTCTTGGTAAAACCCTGGAGCCCCATGCTGTCGGAATGACTGAGGGTCTATGTGTCTCTCTTTGCCTGGAGTCATCAGAGAGAAGGATCTTTGTATCTATTTTGGCTTTTAAAATTTGAGCTCTAACGCTTTAACGTTGGTCTTGTCTCTCGAAGCTCCCACCTTTCCCGTGTCTCATAATTATGCGAACTTTTGGAGCCCTCTTACTATTTTTTCAGGCCTTGTTACAACTAATAATTGGCTTCCGTCGGAGATATAATGATCCTGAGTGAGAGCACAGTTGGAAAGTGACTCCGAGGTTATAGGTCGAGCAATTCAGCATTGGGAATCTTCTGAGCTTCAGCCCATAATAAAGTAGAAACCTTGCCCTTGTAACCCCTGGTGTTCAGGACTTGCCCCTATTTTCGGAGCATGCAAGTGTACAGTTGGCACTAACTAGGAAAGTCATCCTTGTGTGAAAAGGAGCCTGTCCTGGGACCTAAGTTATCATTTGCTGCGTTCCCCTGGGGACTGCTTGGCACTTTGGTGAATAACATAGGTTATTCTAGATAATTTACTCTGAGAATCCCATACATTCGATGGCCCTGTGGTTTTTTTGAATTGGCATGCAAAGCTGTCAAATACGCTGTGACTTTTATTTTGTGACAGTTCACTAAGGGTTGACTGGCCCGTAGGATTTCAACAGCTCTTCTCAAACTTATCAGCGGTGAAGTGGTGCTAAGTCTGATGCTATTGAGCATTTACCAGCAGAGGAATTTATGTCCTGATTGATGCAATGGCTTATAGCTTTGGTTTTGTTAAAAATTCTCACTTGTGTCCATGGTCGTCAGTTCTTTTCAGGTCTGGGACCTTATAAGACTGTGGAGCTTTTTAGCTATTGATTTAACAAGCTAAACTTGTTTAAGTCTCCAAAACTTATTGAAGTTTACAGAACGTGATAGTAACTAACAGTCCTGTGATGTAAATGAGCCAGGCGTGCCATTTCTGTGTGTATATATTTTGGATGAGTGTGAGTGACCTTTTTTTTTGATGAATTTTTTTTAACTCTTCTGCAAGATTATTATGCTTGCATGTTATATCTGCTTGTACTTAATAATTAGGACTCACTACGCGTATACCACCAAGCTGTTTATCCATGTAAATCTCAGAAACATAACGCTCATTTAATTTTCTTGATAGAGGATTTAATGCAGTATTATGCACTTGAGAAGTTTAATAAGTGTATGTTTATTTTATTATAGTATACCCCCTGTTGATAGGGGGTTTTGCCATACCTGTGAGAAACAATTGTATTTAATAGAAGATCTATAGCTATATCTATATATTTAAGACAGAAAATTAATAGAATTAACAAATATGGGAGTCAGTTAATTGGTTAAAGTTTTGGGCAACTCTAAATTTGTAACCCAGGATGCTTCTGGTTCCCCAGTTGTATTTCTTGGAGAAGTGTGTGATGTAAATGCCATTTTATTTTAACTCCAAGTTTAAGCCTAGTGTTGGAATTAAGAGAAGTTGCACTTAAAGTAATATTTTGAAGTATAGTTTTGTAACAAGACCTAAGAGTTAATACTTTAAATGGCCTCATATCCACTAGCAAACAAAATTTTCAAAAGTGGAGCTTTTATTTTAAATGTAACATAATAATGGTGGCCTTTGAATTTAACAGTACTTAACAGTGAGTACATACTATTTGAACTAAAACTGCCTTTGATGTGAAAGATTTTTATTCATAATTTAGATTTTCATTCTTTGATAATGTCATCCTCTCATATTAGTGACATTAGTTAACCTTGGGCTCCAAGGAGAAAAAATGTGATTAATTTTTTGCATTAAGGTCATTTTTCTTCACTGAAGAGTTGGTGCTTTAACATTGGGAAAATGGATTGATGCGAGTTTGAGACCTTTTGTCCCATAGATAGCCCTGTAAATCAATAGCTGAAAGTTGGAATAATGCTGTCGTTATCTAGGCTGCATCTCTCTCCATCTCTATCACTGGAGGACAAGGTCTAATGGAAGAATTGGAGATTTCAGTGCTAAAATCTTGGGTTTAAAGTCCATGCTACTTAATAAGTTTGTGTTTCTGGTCTAGTTTGTCAATTTCTCTGGGCCTCAGTTTCTTTACCTGTAAAACGTGAGTGGTAAGACAGCTCTAATATGCAGGTTTATTGGGTATATCAAATGAAATGATGAATATGAAGTGAACTGCAAATATTTTTGTTACAATTTTTTTGTTTGTGGACATATCCTCAAATGCTGGGAATTTGAGATTTAATTTGTATAAGATTCATGAATTCTTAAATGTAGAAGAGATCTTGATCATTTTGGTCTGCTTCATTTGCAAGTGGGGAAAATCAGATTCAGAGAGATTGTAATGATCAATATCCTACAGCTCATTAGTGATAGAGTAGGGATTTATTGTTCATTCTTTTAGCAAATATATATGGAATACCTCCTGTATATCAGGCTCTGGGATAGTGGTGAGCAAAATAGACATAGTTGCTGTTATAATGGCTTCACAGTCTAGGTTGTCATCGTTACCATTCTCTTAGGTCCATCCAGGTACTGATTAGAAAAGATTATATCTCTGATTTTCTAGAGGAAATATTTTTATAAGAATATATGTTTTGGAATACAATCTATGTATAATCCGTAAATACTATGACCTGGCTTACTTTGAGGAGAGTTTTGTTGTTTGATAAAATTTTTTTGCTACTTAACCTTTTCTTTGTTACTTGTTTTGGTGGGGTGGTGGTAAATACTGTCAGAACAAGCCACTAGTGTTTCCCATCTTATCTTTTTTTATAGAAGTTACCCTTGGAAACTTTTTTTTTTAAGTAGCAAGTATGACAAAGTCTTGGGGAGGTAGAATGAATTTTGGAATCAGGAGAATTAGATTCTGATTCTAAGTGCCATTAGCTAGCTGTGTGACCTTGGATAAGTCATTTAATCGCTGTACACCTTATTATCTTCATTAGGATAATGAATCCTTTCGGAGATTCATAATTCATGTTTACACATCAAGGACTCTGCAAGGTCCTGAGGTAGAAAGACCAATTTAAGCTTTGTTTAATCTATTTCCCAAACTTGATGACAAATTTTTTCATAAATCCTTTTAACATTCTGAAATTTTGTTCCAAGCAGCACACTTGGAAAGAATCCGAATTAGATAACCCTTTTGGCATTGGGTTGATTCATGTGAATTGGTATTCGATGACAGTTTCGTATACTGTAGTTGAATCTGATACTTTCATCCCTATTTATTTACTTGGCCTAAGGTTTGCTCATCTGGCTATGAAATAATTTGATTATGAAACTAAGGTTTCAGCTCATTGTTATAATCAGGCCTAACAGTGATTTCGGATGGTTCAATTTTTCAGTTTTTGTTTTTGCCGTAATTGGAGGTTTTTCCATTTGCGAACTGTGTTATTGTTTCCATATAGTTATACATGCTTCAGCTATCAGAAAGGATGCGTAGCCTTGGACAAGTTACTTAGTTTTAGTTTCCTTTCCAGTTAGATGGGGTGATACCTTACAAGATTTCTGTGGAAACTGATGAGATAATGTTTGCAAGAGGGTAGCACAGTCAGTAGTAGTCTTTGAATGATTGGTAGCTATGCTTACGGTGGCTCAATTAAAATAAATATTAATGCTTGGGAAAGACTAGTAAAACATTCAAGTCCGGGCACTATTTTAGGCAGTCAGTAGTTTTAGGCCAGTAGTTTTTAACCGTTCTGACTCTTCTGCAACTGAAACAAAAGCTCCATGAAATAATTTGACTTCTGATATTTTCAGTTTTGTTTTATGTAAACAAGATGGCCACTATCTACTAAATTTATTTTTTCCTTCTAAAGGTTTATAACTTTAACCCAGTTTTAGGTGATCGTTATAAATAAGCTAGAGGATAAACAGTTCAGTTGATTGTGATACTTATTTAAGAGTTAAGTATGGATAAAATAATTTTATAAAAACATTTTGTCTAATTGAGAAATTTTATTATTTGTTTACAACAATTAAAATTATTCAATTGATGGACATCTCCCTGTAGAATGGGTTAATGATATACTGAGTTTCTGCATTGCATGTTTCACTATTCTTTGTATGAGAGTCCTTATGTATCTTCTGTAAAATGAGCTCATCTTAATGAATGGAACACTACTCCATGTGAATAACTTTGAAATTTAGTCAAATACATAGACTGGGCAACCTAAGAATAGAATATTTGTCCTTGAAATTATTCATTTAAAATATAATTCGTTGTAAATACAAGAACAACAGTGTTACTTGATATTATTAGCATGTGCTTTTGTTTCTCAAACCATTTGTGTTATCCTCACAGAAGGTTCAAGACATTCGAATGTAGGATTGGAAAATATTAAAATGTACCTGGGCTCTATTTGGTGAAAATTACTGGTACATCAGTGCTGTGATTCTGTTAGCTGTTATTTAACTTGCTAACTTGTGTTTCTGTGATACCTTGCATGGAATGGCCAAGAGATTGGGGATGTGAAGTGAAATCATATTTTTAGGCAAAAAAATATTAAGTGAATTTTTAAGTTATTAAATGATACTAGGCATAAAGTTATTAGGTTGTCAGTAAAAATAAAAATGCAGAGGTGAACATGATCAGCACTAGTCATATTTTTCAAGAAAATAGTTACAGATATTGGAAAACTATACCTTGTTATCAAATATGTATATTTGACCAGGAGGCCATTTTCTCTAATGGCCTTGGTTAGTCATCATTCTGTCATTTTTGGACCAAAACCATCAAGTACAGGATGTAAGGATAGGAGTCGTCTTTATTACCAGCCAGCTTTAAGGGAGGTGTAATTTATGTATATTCAGATATCCAATTTAATGATACTATATTTTGCAGATCTGAGAAAGCTAACAGCTGAACTTCATTAGCATGAACTCTTAGCTACACTTTATATGGTATTTATTTGTAACAGTTTCTTCATTTATGCCAGTAAAGACAACAGCTCTTTGTTAGATAAAAAGTGTTTCAAGAATAGATTTTTTTTCCTTATTATGGCCATGTACCAGAGCTTTGCACATATTGAGTATTCTAAAATTTACATTTAAAGCTATATGAAAAGATGCGTTTTTGTGATATTTATAGCCTTATTTAAAGTTTCATTTTGTGTTTTGTCTCAAATCATTTATTAGTTATGGTAAAGTTTTGAATTTATAACTACTACAGTTTTGGGTATTTTTTTAGCACAAATTAGGGAAAACTAATAATACTAATCAGGAATAAATCAGCATGTTTATAACTGAGGTCGAATTTGACATGTGGATTATGTAATGTGTTTTTTGGTTAGGCTATAACTATTGCATTGATAATATGATTAATGTGCTCAAGTACTTTTTTTAACCCAGTTTTTAAAAAAGATATAATTCACATACCATAAAGTTTTTCATTTTAAAGTATCCAGTTTAGTATGTTTTAGTATATTCACAGGATTGTACAGCCATTACCACTGTCTAAGTATAGAATATTTTCATCACCTCAAAAAGAAACCCAGTGGCCCCTTAGCAGTCACTTCCTATTTCCCCTCCCCTCCCAATCTCTGGTAACCACTAATCTGCTTTCTGTCTCTATGGATTTACCTATTCTGCACATTTCATATAAATAGAATCATACCATATGTGGCCTTTTGTATCTGGCTTATTTCACTTAGCATAATGTTTTTAAGGTTCACATCGTGGCATGTATCAGTACTTCATTCACTTTTATGGCTGAATAATATTCCATTGTATGGATATATGAAGTACTTTTGAATGAGTGTGGGTTTGAATTTTGGAATCTTGCGAAATTATTTCTGGAACCTCTATTTTGAAATTATAGAAATAGACTTTTAAAAAAATCTAAGTTCCTATTTTCTGCTGGAGAAACACTAGGTAGTTCACCAGCATATCATTTCTGTGTATTGATTTATGAATAGCCCTGTCTCAGTTAAACCTTTTACCAAATTCATATCTAGATTAATAGTATGGAAGGCATATTAAAAATTACCTAGCCCAACTTCTTTATTTTATGAGAAAGATGAATGACTAACTTAAGGCCAGATTGCTGTTCTAGACAGTGATTTTATATGCAGTGCTTTCTGTACCTAATTTTACCTGGGCCTTATTATGGTTTTGAAAATGATACCAATCACTTTTGATAGAGGAAAATAAGTGTCAGTGTATTTTGGAGGTTGCAAATAGATGGTTTGTCATAGCACTGTTAAATAAAAGCAAATCTGGATTTAGGTAAAGAGAGCCTTTATTCGAAAGGATTATTGCAATAGGAAGAATGCTCTTACTGCCAGATCTGCAGTCATTCTCAGAATCAAACATACTTCTTTTATACAGATGGGTAAGCAGGGCTAGCAGGAATTTTGTTGGAGTGTGGGCCAAGCGGGTAGAGGTGAGCAGATTGCATGATCAGGATAGTTTAATTGGAATTTTTTATTTCCTGTGGTTAACTTGAAATGAGCTGTTAAGAGAGAAAGTTCTACATGTACTTACTTAAACTTAGGGCAAGCCAAAGTTTAGAGAAGCCTGACTAAAGTTTGGTCAAGCCAAGTCATTGGATAAGTCATGGGTAATTGTGAGCATTTGGTCAGTCTCCCTTTGTTTAAAACAAAATTTGTCATTATTAGGGATATGTTTTAGTCAGCTCCAGTTGCTATAACAAAAATAGTATCGACTGGGTGGTTTATAAACAACAAAAATTTCTCACAGTTCTGGAAGCAGGAAGTTCAAGATCAGGGTGCCATATTAGATTCTGGTGAGGAACCTTCTGGGTTGCAGACTGCTGACTCTCTTTGTGTCTTCACAGAGAAAAGAGCAGAGAGAGGAAGCAAGCCCTGTCTTGACTCTTATAAGGGTACTAATTCCATTATTGAGGACTCTGTCCTCATGACCTCATCAAATCCTAAATAGCTCCCAAAGGCCCCACCTCCTAATACCATCACACGAGGTGAGGGCGGTAGATAGAGTTTCAACATAGGAATTTTGGGGTTCGAGGGGGAAGATACAAACATTTAGTCCATAATGGGATAAAATAAGAGTCATTATAAAGTTGGTCTCATTAGAGTTGGCCTGGTTATTTATGTAGGTGTAGGTAGGCCTTTTGACATTTGCTTTGCTGGAAGTTTTTATAAGGAATATTGGATTGGACCTTTAAAAGCCTCTTGAGGCAGGGAAGCTATGCCAAGAATTTATCATCAGGTTTCACTTGCAGTACCTGTAGATTTGGGTGAATTCCCAAGGATTCCAAAATATCCTAGGTTTTTGGCTCTGTCCAGAAGTGACCTTGCTTAGTTCACCTGTAAGGCTGGGAACTCTGTACCAGGTACCAGTTCAGTTTTCCTGAGAGACCTGTAAGCATGGGCTCTGTAAAGTTGATCATAGCTCATTAAAAGTGTCTGGTCATATTTGATTAAATGAGCATCACTTTCAAATATGGCATTGCAGTCAAATTCTTGGTTGCATAACCAGTGTTTCCAACTAAGAGGACAGACACTTCCTGAACATATGTAAATAACTATGATGACATGAAAATATGAATACTCAGTAAGAATCTTTGAATTATGGAAGAGTCAAGGAGGAAAAAACCCAAATATTTCCATTTACAAAAGCATGATTTGCTTACATTGTTAACGAGTTAGAGATAGCTTAATAGAAAAGAGTTCCTTATATCCAAAAAACAAGGCATTAAGGAATCAGCCGTATTTTAAACAAAACCCATAATCATCCTTCATCAGTTTATTTTGTCCTGTGTAATTAATTCTTGTTCTGCTAGATCTTGGGTTAGCAGTTTCATTAATCCACTGCTTCTTCACTAGCTTTTTGGAAATCCTGACTCAGTCTGTTGGTATAGTCTCTAAGTTATTTAAATGATGCCATCAGAAGCTTGTGCCCAAGAGTACCTGGTACAGTCCTTTCTCTGCAGTCCATTTTCTGTTGTTAAAGACAAGCACTCTGGCCTATAGCTGCTATGCAGGCACTTTCAGAGGATCATCAGAGAAAACCAAAAAACATCTGTGGATGATAAAAGACTCAAAATGGTAGTGATTAATTTATCACTGATAATTTTAAAAGTGAAAAGATCCGATGAGAGTTTGTTATAAAAAATAATGAGCAGACAAGGAAGTTTCGTTTTTGTGACATTCAAACCAAAATCAAGTCAATCCAAAAGTTTTAGACAAAATATAATGATTAACCTTATTTTAAAGAAGAGTATGTTTGGAGTAAGTCTTAAACATCTGTATAATAAAATTCCATAAGTAAGTGGTGTGAATTCTCAGTTGAGAACCACTGGCTATCTAGACTATACTGTATTCAAATTAAAGAAGTCAAATTGCGACCAAGTTAAAAAAAATCATTAAAAATATAAAAAATATAACTGAAGTTATGACTTCTGACACTGTACTGTTGTCTAATATTAGGCAAAGCAGCACCAGGACTCTTGATAAATAGAAACATATCATGAACAGTGAGAGTATTGAGAAATTTCTAGGAACTAACAATTTCTGAAATAATCATATTAACATTTTACTCATACAGATTTAACCTAAGGAAGGTAAGCTTCTCTTCTGGATTGATAGTGCTTCCCAGGCAAATCATAAAATTGATCAAATAAACCCTTACGGAGCATTTTGGGAAATTTCAGACAGTTGTAGGTGCAAAAGACATCAAAAGTGAGACTTTGTTTATTTAATTATAGTAATGGCTAGCTTGATGATAGGGATACGTTCTGAGAAATGCATCGCTATGTGATTTTGTCATTGTACTAACATCATAATATGCACTTACTAAACCTAGATTGTATAGCCTACTATACACATAGGCTAAATGGTATAGCCTCTTGCTCCCAGGCTACAAGCCTGGACAACATGTTACAGTACAAAACAACATGAGATTAGATCAAGCACAAGAGAAAATGATGCAATCAAGACACATGGTGAACATGTATGAGGGTGCTGCTGGTATAAAACAACATACAGTTTTACAGCAAACTTTTTTTTTTTAAGTGCAATCTAAAATAACAATAAAAAGTATAGTGTAGTAAATACATAAGCCAGTAACACTTGTTTTTTTATCATTATGTAGTATTATGTTCTGAACATAATTGTATGTGCTATACTTTTATACAACTAGCAGCTCAGTAGATTTGTTTACACCGGCATCACCACAAACTTGTAAGCAGTGCTTGCATCATGATGTTGTGGTAGCCATGATGTCACTAGATGACAGGAATTTTTTAGCTTCATTATAATCTTACATGGTGCCACTATCATAGACATTCCATTGTTGACCAGAATATTGTTATGTGGCATGTGACTATAGTCAAGACATGATAAAGTCAACATAAGCACAGGAAATTCTGACACAGAATCTTTTCTTTCTAGGGAAATTAGGAGGTAAAGAAAAACCTTTTATAACTTCTTTATTAAAAGCAGACGAATAACTCAAGAAAATTTTGTCATTTAAAAAAAAACCATTTTGGTTTTGTATTGGGTTAATATCTGATACTAAAGTGCTTTTTGAAAATGTTACAAATCAGCTCATCAAATATTAGCTGGCTTTGACCACAACAAATACAATTCTCTTTTCATGAAATATTTATAACTTCCTATATCCATTCAGGTTTTGTCCTACATATTCCTCTTTCTCATTCTGGAACAATTAGTCATTTTACATTAGGACTGTTTTTTCTGAATAAAAACACATCCTGCATTCTTCTCATAGCATTGTTCCTTTCACTATTTCTCTTAGAAGAGTTTGATTTACATATAAGATTATAACATAATTACATTAACTATTGTTTTACAGAGAAAACTACGAAGTGGATAATTGTGAACTATCACATGCCAGTAGTAGACTGGCAGAGCTTATGAGTATACATTTTACAGCTTATTTATAGCCACATACTTCTTGAAAGTATAACTTCTCAATGTGGCAAAATGAAAATGTCCATTAATAGACTCAAATATATGTAGCTTTTTGGTACCATAAAAATAAGAGGCAAAAAAATGTGTATTATTGAGTGCTTCAGTATTCTCTTACTTTGAAATTACCTAGATATTTAATAAATATCCATGAATTAACTTAGCATAAGTGTAAGGTTTTAAGTTACTAAAAGATATCTTTAAGCTGCTTTATAATTACTGTTGAAATAAAATTCATCAGAGTTATGATTCAACTTGGCTAAATAAAAATATAGCTGTAATGCAGTTTATTCTATCAGTAAACCTTACAGGTCTAGGAAGAACATATTCAAGTAGAATAAAAATATGCTTGTGTTATACTTAATGCTGATAAACGACACAGATGTTTTATTAAACCAACACTATTGAACTAGTCTTATTTGCCAAAGATTTTCTTAAACGTATGTTAACTTGGATTCTTAAAACATTTGGGTTAGTGTCTATAAAAATACTTTTGAAAGTATAAGAAGTTTAATTTCTTTAATCGCTGGAAATTCTGGGAATATTTAATTTATAATGAGATCTCGAAGTCAGAACAGAACTCTTATTAGGGATATTATAGTCCAAAATTATAATTGGTAGTACTATCTGGAGGTAAGAAGATATTTTATATACATAACATACATACACATATACTTATGAAGACAGACAAACAGACACATAAAGAGCTGATAGCTTGAAATTTACAACTCACTGGTGGTTTATATAAAAAAGCTAGTTCTTAACCTTCCTTTAACTTTATATTTTTTACTGTGATTATGTTTTTCTGCTCAGGCATTACAAGAACTGAAGTATCCCCAACAATATTTGCAGGAGAGACATTTAAGATTTTCTTTGCCCTGATTTATAATCTAATGGAGGTCGTGAACTAAATTTTGGGTGAGGGAACAGAGAGAGACCAGGGGCTGTCTGGGTGTCTCTGAAGCTCATCTGAGTGGAAAAAAGTTTCAGCTTCTTTCCAATTTGTATTTTTAACCCCAAGTCCCATAGCCCCACATTAGTCCCTAGTGGAGAAAAGGGAGCCTTAAAGCTCAAGTGACTACAGGGAGATGAGGAGTTAGAGTGGGAAAGGAAAGGTCTTATAGGTGAATAGAGAGGGACGAAGGAGACTAGGGTATTAAAGGAGGATTAAGGATTCAAGGGAGTTGAAGGGAAGGTCATGGGTAGTAAAAAGGAAGAAGAGAAGAGGGTGATGGGAAAGGAGAAGTTTTAGGTGAGTCAGTTTGCGGAGCTCCTAAGTTTCCTAAGGAGGACATTGAAATTCTAAATTGTCTTTAGTAAAATTTTGCCACTTTTGAAGATACTGAATGGAATTAGTTTGTAATAGTGAGTGAAACGTGCAGTCAGTGGAAGAAGAAGAGGGAGGGCACCCAAGAGAGAGTTACCTATGGGATTAGATAATTAAATCAGACATAAGGTGGGAAAGAGTATTTTCTTGTGAGGAGTCAAGGGAAAATAGAAGAGTTCTTAGGAATTGCTGAGAATGTTTCCGCTCAAGAATTAGGATGTGATTCTTTACTCAAAGAGCCAAAGAAAAAATTTATTTCCTTGAAAATATCAAAGTAACTACCATATTGCCCCAGACAAATGTCTGGAGCACTGTTTCGAGAGTCGAACTCAAGGAAATATCTCTGAATCTCTGAACAGGAAAGGAGTTTAAATCACTTACAAAGTGTCATTATTGAGGTGGAGATGGGTACTTAGGTGAAGTACAATCTTCGTCATGTTACCATACCAATAGCAAATAAAAATAAATCCTTAGGCAGGGACAGACTTTATTTGAAAAGTCAATCACAATAAGGCGAAATCTCTGATCACAAGGTAATGCAGGTATTTCAAAATCATAAGAGGTTTTTCTCTTTAGTAGAAGTGAACAGTGACAGCAGGAACTTTGTGGGAGAGTGGGATAAGCATGATGACATGATAAGGACATTTTAACAGGAGATGTCTTTTTCTGCGGTCAGCTGATGCTCAGAATGAGTCCTTAAAAGGATTAACAATTCTTCATTGGTTTGCTTAAGCTTAGAGCTAACCAGAGTTTAGAGGTCTGTGCGAAAGAGAGAAGCCTGATTAAACTTTGGTCAAGCCAATTCAATGGGTAAGTGATGGGCATTTGTGAGCACTTGGCCAGTACTTAGTGTAAAATCCTTTTGGGTTTATTAAAAATGTATTTTTAGATCAGGTTCTGGAAAATTTCTTTTAAATATTACCATATTACTGTTGTGCAGTGAACTGTGCTAGGGATTGGGGATAAAATTATTTATAAGATATGGCTTCTGTTCCCGAGGGGTGGAGATCCTAGTTGAAGTAGGAAATATACTTTTAAAAATGCTAATGCAAAAGTAAAGACCCTAATGGCTCAAAGAAGTAAAGCTGAGGAAAGATTGGAAAGATTCATGGAATAGATAAAATTTGAATCTGGCCTTGAAGAAGTTGATTGCTGGTATAATGAGAGAAAGGTATGGAGTGGACAGGAAAATGAATACACGGTGATGATGGAATATGATATGCTCACAGTTGATGTGTTCAGAACCAGTTTGTGTGATGCAGAGACTATAATAGGTAGAGTCATAGCTACAGGTCACCTGGTAGAGGCCTATTGAGGCTTTTTAAGTAAAGGAAATCAGAAAGCTTTCTGAGTTGGATAAAGTAGAACTGTTAGAAGTAGAAAAGGGAAAGGAAAATTTTGAGGTCAATTTATTAGGGTAGTTTAGGGGTAAGGTCATGAAGGTCAAGAATAGGATAGTGATTCTAAAAATGGAAAAGAAGAGGCAGACTTAAGGACATGCTAAAGAAGAATCAACGAGACAGTAATTGGCAGACTGGGGGAAAAGGGAGGTGTTAAAAACTGCTCCAAGGCAGAGCAGTAAGATGAGGAAAATTGTGGTATCATTGACTTGAAGGTTTTTTTGTTTTTTGTTTTTTTTGGTGTGGGGAGGAGATTAATTTAATGGCAGGAAGAGATAGCCAACAGGAAGTTATAGGTGCAGAACTGAAGGTTAGTCTGGAGATGATGATTTGAAATGGAGTTGAATGGAGTTGCTTGTTGACCTGGCAAACATGAATAATTTTCTATATTCTCTTATTTGGGTAACAACAGAGAATCTTGGAGATATCTATATTTGGGAAATAGGAGGAAGATTTGAAACTAAGAGACAAAGTATGACCAGTAAAACAAGAATAACAGTATAGCGTAAGGAAAATTTTCTACATAGGGAGGGGTGTGGCCAACATATCCATATTGAGTGCTGAAAGGTTAAAAATGAGAATTGAAGTGATGTCAGAAACATAGCGGAGTGAGAGATGTCCTTGGATATCTCCCCTTGAAACAATAAGAAACCGAACATATAAAACTCAACAAAAAACACTCAACCTGCACACAAGCATGTTTGAGCGAGGGATATGCGAATAAGAGCTACCACAGGTCAGAACCATGGGAGTCCTGTGGTAGACTGGGAGAAACAAAGAAGTTGCCTCTCGGAGCTGGAGCTCCCTGCAGGAGGACGGGGAGGGGAGAAGGTGCCATGGGTTTTCCGAATGCCCTGCCTGAATGAGCTGTGAGCTCCACACAGTAGCAGTGCCCAGTGATCAGGGCAGAAAGCAGAGAAGTGGGGATGGCAGAGAAGCAACAGTTGATTGTTACCAGCTGTGGGTGCAAAAACGTGAGGCTGAGCCACAGCTCCCATCCCCCAACCCAGATGGCACCTCCCCTCATAGCTTCCAAGACCCAACACTGCGGAGCCCCGGGGGAATCTGAGCAAATGCTGCCGAAACTGTCACTAAAACTGACATGAACTTAGACTGAGGGTAGCGAGTGTGATTGAATGTTTAAGAAAAAGAAGGCACTGTTAAGACTTTATAGTAAAGCAGGGATCCAAGAGACTTAGACGCCACCTACTGGAAACCAAAAGAAAAATGCCTTTTTAGCAACAGGCTAAAGAGAGACCTTTATATAATAAATCTTTCTGGGAAAAAAGTAGAATCCACTTTCATTAATGCCCGGGCGGAGAAATTTCCATTAAACACCATGAACAACCAAGGCGACAAGGCAGCTCAGAAAGAGAAAAATCTCCAGAAAATAAAGACAGAAATATGTGACTTAAATGACAGAATTCAAGATGGTACTTCTAGAAAAAATGAGATCTAAAATAATTCATATCAACAATTCCAGGAATTGAAAAACAACTAGATCAGCAGAATGAGTTTTTAGCAAGGAGATTGAAACCCTCAAAAAGAACCAAATAGAACTTCTGGAGATAAAAAACACACTTCAAGAGTTGAAAAATGAAATAGCAAGCTTGGGAAATAGAGTCGATCAAATGGAGGAAAAGATCAGTGATATCGAAGATAGAAATCTAGAAATCAAGAGGAAGAAGAGAGAAACTGAAGAATGAAAAATAATGAAAGAAATACAAGAACTAGCTGATACCATCAGGAAAGGAAACATAAGAATGATGGGCATTCTCAAAGGGGAGGAAAAGGAGCAGGTATTAGAAAGCATTTTCAGACAAATAGTTGATGAGGATTTCCCAAATCTAAGGAAGGAACTGGAGCTTAAAATTCAAGAAGTCAACAGAACACTATTATCTCAACTCAAAAAGGTCTCCAAGACACATTGTATTAAAATGATCAAAAACCAATGGCAGAGAATTCTCAGGGCAGCCAGGGAAAAGAAGACGGTAACCTATAAACGAAAACCCATTAGATTATTGTCAGACTTTTCAGCACAAATATTAGAAGCCAGAAAGGTGTGGAATCAAATAGTTAAACTAACAAATGAAAGGAACTACCAGCCAAGAATAATGTATCCAGCAAAGCTCTCCTTTAGATATGAAGGAGCAATAAAGACCTTTCCAGACATACAAAAATTGAGGGAATTTTTCACTACGAGGCCTGCATTACAGGAAATACTGAAAGGGGTCAGCTCATCTAAAACAAAATGACAATACATAAAAAGTGACATTACAAAAAATACATAACTATGAGTAAGGCGACTAGAGGGCAGATAGAAGCAGAGGAGTGCTACTCTTATTAAGAACAAGGCATTATAAGCTTAAACAATAAGAAGAGATTTGCTGTTGCAGGATAGTAATGAACATTCAGCATGCATAGGGACAGATTGAGACAACAATGACTGAAAAGGGGGAGGATTCAAAGATCCAGATCCAGATCCACAAAGAGGAATAGAGAGAAGGCACACACAGAAGAAAATAAATGGACTAATATATATATTACATATATTATATATATTCTCTACATATACATAATAGTAATACATGCCAAAGATTCAAAACAAGTATATAACATAAAACAAGAAAGACCAGAGGGGAAATCCACAAAACCCAACCAAAATAAAAAAAACCCAGAAACACAAGGACGAGGAAGCAATGGAAACAGCAAGCTACCAGAAAACAAAAGATAAAATGGCTATAGGAAAACCTTGTATTTCAGTAATCACCCTAAATGTAAATGGACTGAACTCACCAATAAAAAGGCACAGAATTGCACATTGGATCAAAACACAAAACCCAACTGTATGCTGCCTCCAGGAGACACATCTCAGCCCCAAAGACAAATATAGACTCAAAGTGAAAGGGTAGAAAATGGCATTTCAAGCAAATGGCATTCAGAGAAAAGTGGGAGTAGCGGTACTAATATCAGACAAAATAGACTTCAAAATAAAAAAGATAAAAACAGATACTGAGGGACACTTCATAATGATAAAGGGAATCAGGCACCAAGAAGACGTAACACTTATTAATATCTATGCTCCCATTCAGGGAGCCCCGAAATGTATAAAGCAATTACTAACAACTAAAGAGAGAAACAGACCAAAACACTATCATAATAGGGGACCTAAATACTCCACTGTTGGATATGGACAGATCATCCAAACAGAAAATCAATAAGGAAATAACATCCTCAAATGACACATTAGACCAGCTGGACATAATTGACATTTACAGAGCCTTTCATCCCAAAACAGCTGCTTATACATTCTTCTCTAGTGCACATGGAACATTCTCAAGGATCGACCATTTACTGGGACACAGAGATAGCCTCAACAAATATAAGAGGGTCAAAATCATACCAGTCATATTCTCTGATCGTAATGCTTCGAAGCTGGAGATCAACTCTAAGAAGAAAGCGGGAAGAATCACAAATACATGGAGATTAAACAACATGCTACTGAAGAATGGGTCAGAGAAGGAATAAGAGGTCAAGAGATACATAGAAACGAATGATAATGATAGTACAACATATCAAAACTTTTGGGACACGCAAAAGTGGTCATAAGAGGAAAGTTCATATCATTACAGGCCTATCTCAGAAAATAAGAATGAGCCCAAATAAACATCTTAATGCTTCATCTTAAAAAACTAGAAAAGGAAGAACAAAGGAAGCCTAAAATCAGCAAAAGGAAAGAAATAATCCAAATTTAGTGCAGAATTAAATGAATTTGAAAACAAAAAACACAATAGAAAAAAATAAATGCAACAAAGAGCTGGGTCTTTGAGAAGTTTAATAAAATTGACAAATCCTGGTCTAGACTCACTAAAGAAAAAAGAGAAAGGACACAAACAAAATCAAGGATGAAGGAGAAGAAATGATGACACACCACAGAATCATACAAGAATACTATGAAAAAGTATATAACACCAAATTTAATAACCTAGAAGAAATGAACCATTACTAAGATAAAACCTTCCTAGACTAAATCAAGAAGTGGAGAATCTAAATGGACCAAGTCAGTATGGAAATTGAAATAATCATAAAAAACCTACCAAAAAGTAAAAGTCCAGGACCAGATGGCTTTACCAGTGAGTTCTACCAAAAATTCAAAGAAGATTTAATACTCATTCTTCTCGAACTCTTCCAAAACACTGAAGAGGAGGCAATACTTCCTAACTCGTTTTATGAGGCCAATATTACCCTTATGCCAAAACCTGGTAAAGATAACACAAAAAAAGAAAACTACAGACCAATATCTCTCATGAACACAGATGTAAAAATCCTAAATAAGATACTAGCTAACTGAATACAGCAACATATTAAAAAGATTATACACCACGCTCAAGTGGGCTTCATCTCAAAGGCACAGGGATGGTGCAACATACGCATATTGGTTCATGTGATACACCACATAAATTAAAAAATAAGAATCATATGATCATATATCAATAGATGCAGAGAAAGTCTTCTACAAGATACAGCATCCATTTATGATCAAAACACTTAACAAAATTGGTATAGAAGGAAGGTACCTTAATAAAGGCCATATATGACAAATCCTCAGCCAACATCATACTTAATGGTGAAAGACTAAAAACCTGCTCTCTAAGATTAGGAGCAAGACAAGGCTGTCCACTATCGCCACTGTTATTCAAAATAACATTGGAGGTCCTAGCAAGTGCAGTCAGGCAAGAGAAAGATATAAAAGGCATCCAAATAGGAAATTAAGAAGTCAGACTGTCATTATTTGCAGATGACATGATTCTCTATATAGAAAATCCTAAAGACTCCATAAGAACACTACTCGAAACAATAAGCAAATACAGTAAAGTTTCTGGATACAAAGTCAATGTTCAAAATCCCAGTGTTCAAAGTTCCTATACTCTAATAATGAATTGTCAGAAAAATAATTGGAAAAAAATTACTTTTGTAATTGCAATAAAAAGAATAAAATACCTAGGAATAAATCTAACGAAAGATGTGAAGGACCTACATAATGAAAACTACAAGAACCTGTTAAAAGAAATTGAAGATACACAGAAATGGAAAGATATTTTGTGTTCTTGGATTGGAAGAATCAATGTAGTTAAAATGACCTTATTACTCAAAGCATTATACAGATGTAATGCAATCCCCATCAAAATCTCATCTGCATTCTTTAAAGAAATAGAGCAAAAAAAATCATCCGATTGGAATGGAAGCACAAAAGACGCCGAATCACCAAAGTCAGCCTTAGGAAAAAAGAACAAGGCTGAAAGTATCACTCTTACTGACTTCAAATTATACTACAAAGTGACAGTAATTAAAACGACATGGTATTTGCAGAAAACCGGACACAGGGACCAGTGGAACAGAATCGAGAGTCCAGAAGTAAACCCATATTTATATAGACAAATGATTTTTGACAAAAATGCCAAAAACACAGTGGAGAAAGGAATGCCTTTTCAATAAGTGGTGCTGGGAAAACTAGAAAGCTGCCTGCAAAAAAATGAAACTAGATTGTCTATCACCACACACCATAATTAACTCAAAGTGGATTAAATACCCGAATATAAGACCTGAAATAATAAATTGCATAGAAGAAAACATAGGAACTAAACTCATGGACCTTGGACTTAAAGGGGATTTTATGAATTTGACTGCAAAGGCAAGTGAAGTAAAAGCAAAAATAAATGATTGGGACTACATCAAACTAAAAAGCTTCTGCACAGCAAAAGAAACCATCAACAAGGTAAAGAGACAACCATCTGAATGGGAAAATATATTTGCAAGCAACGCCTCTGATAAGGACCTAATATCCAAAATGTACAAAGAACTATACAATTCAATAACAACAACAAAACAATCTAATTAAAAAATGAGCAGAGGACCTGAACAGACACTTCTCCCAAGAAGACATACAGATAACAAATAGACACATGAAAAGATGCTCAACATCACTAGCTTTTATGGAAATGCAAATCAAAACCACAGTGAGATAAGATAATGCAGTGGACAGACAGTATGGGGACTGATTATATCAGTGTGATGTGTGATGGCCCAAAATAAGTTAAAAGTGAATCTGAGAGGGAAGTTGATTTTGCTAATAACAGCAGTAAATACACAGAATAAGCAGAAAGGATTCTTAGTTGCTTTTAATGAAAGCTGTCATTTGTTTTTGACTAAGAAAGTTAGATTTAAGCTTAGAAGAGAAGTTCATGTTTATTTTACTTACAGATGAAAATAGTAGACTTCATAACTGTTTGGCAGACAGTCCATAAATTGACTTAAATGTCACTTTTTTGAGCATCTTTAGTTTTTGAAATTATTTTCTTAGAAAAGAGGGAGTGGTCGCTTTTAAATGGTACCTGATCTTGGCTTTGGATGACACATTTTAAAACCTTCAAAACTTAAGTGTGAGAGAATATTATGTAGAATATTGCGTCCTAACTCTGGTCTTGTTTTTGCTACCTCATTTATGTTCTTTATCTTAGCCTGTGCTATATGACCACTTGTCTTAAGAGTAAATAAAACTAAAAGTTTAATTTCTTAGTCACACTAGCCATTTTCTAAGTGCTTCATAGCCGTATATGGCCAGAGACTACTTTATCTCATAGTGGAGAGAACATTTCTGTCATCACAGAAAGGTCTGTTGGATAGTGATACTCTAGATCATTAATTACTGTTGATACCAGAAAAGTAAATGTCTGAAACTTGGAACAGATAGTTTAAAATAACCAAAACCATAGAATTTATACTACTTCAGGCCTAATAGCTTCAGCTTTCTACATAGTTAAATATTTCTTGAAGATAGGCTTTATATTTAGTTTTGGTATTAGGTGTTATTCAAAGGTCATTCTAATAATAACATAAAAGAGAATAAAACAGTTCTTTTAAGAACTATCTCTACCAGACTGTTTATTTAACTGCTTGCTTAAAGTATAAATTGAACATATTTAAAGTATAAAATTTAGTAAGTTTTGACATGTATACATCTCTCGAACCATCATCATAGTCAGTATAATGTAGCTATCACCCATAAGTTTTCTCATGTCCATTTATTATCCCTGCCTCCTATTCTTTTTCACTCTCTCCTCCACCTCTAGACAACCACCGATCTTTTGCTTTCTGCCATAATAGATTAATTTGAGTTTTCTAAAATTTTATATAAATGGGATCATGCATCATATAGTCTTTTTTTGTCTGCCTTCTTTCACGCTACATAATTATTTTGAGATCCACCAATATTACATGTACAAATTCATTTTTTTAATTGTATTAATATATCAGAATTTAGTCATCCATTAGTTTGTTGATGACATTTGGGTTGATTCCAGTTTGTGTTATTACAAATAAGCTGCTTTGAACATTTATGTACTGGTCTAGGTATTTAAATATGCTTTTATTTCTTTTGAGTAAATACCTTGGCATGATATGGCTGGATCACATGATAGTTTGTATGTTTAACCTTTTAAGAAACTGCCAAACTTTCCAAAGTGACTGCATCATTTTACATTTTCCCCAGTAGAGTGTGAGTGTTGTACTGGCTCCATATCCTTGCCAATTCTTAGTATGGCCAAGCTTCTAAATTTTATCTGACGGATATTTTAACAAGAAAAGACTGTCCTGGTAGAATTAATTTCCTCTCTTGCAACTTTTTGTATTCAAAATGCTACAATCAAATATTTGATTTGTGAAACGATTTCAAGACAGTCTTCCATAGATTTACTCTTATTTTGATAGTATTTGTTCACTAATGCTGATTTGAAACTCAGTTTGTAAGAACCAATACATTTCCTTACATTTACTTATATATTTTTCTTTTTTGTTCTAGCGGCCCCTTTGCTGCTTTATGCAAACAGACGGGACTTACGATTGGTTGATGCTACAAATGGCAAAGAGAATGCTACGATTGTAGTTGGAGGCTTGGAGGATGCAGCTGCAGTGGACTTTGTGTTTGGTCATGGCTTGATATACTGGAGTGATGTCAGCGAAGAAGCCATTAAACGAACAGAGTTTAACAAAACTGAGAGTGTACAGAATGTTGTTGTTTCCGGATTATTGTCACCCGATGGGTTGGCATGTGATTGGCTTGGAGAAAAGTTATACTGGACAGATTCTGAAACTAATCGGATTGAAGTTTCTAATTTAGATGGATCTTTACGAAAAGTTTTATTTTGGCAAGAGTTGGATCAACCGAGAGCTGTTGCCTTAGATCCTTCAAGTGGGTAAGTTTTGTGTAATGTATGAAAGATACTGCATCTCCTCCTCCTGGTTTCTCTCCACTAGCATAGACACCTCTCACCCCCAAGAGAAAAGAAAGATCAAAATCATATTTCATATTCTTTGGGCTTTGTCAAGTAGAATGTGAGAATTTGTGTTGTTTTCTTAAAGTAAGGTATTTCTGTTAATAGTTTTTTGTTTCTAATACCACTTATGGTATAACCATATATATATATTCTTGGTTTTTCTTCTGTATTTACTTTTTGTAATTATGAGAAGATAATTAGAAGTTAGAGAAGAGGAATGAAGACATAACAAGAGTAGTAGTTGATAGCTCAAGATGATATAAAAAATCTGCATCTTATAACTTATATACACAATCATTTTGTAATACTAGTGTCTTTTATATTAAACTCTTAAGTATTAATGTCAGTATTGAATGAAAAATAAAAATTAAGTTGTTAAGTAATTCATTTCTAGTTAGCTAAACATGTATTTGCTATAAAGGTTTATTTTCACATGAGAAGGGAAACTTAAACCTGTGGGTGGGTAAGTTCCATTAGAAAATTTGAACTGTGTCCCCACATGCTTCTCTTTTACTATGCTTCAGTCCTGCCATATACCATTCCTTGTTATTTCTCTACTAAATGTATTGTCATGCCAGAGTCTGTCATGGCTAAATATAGGTAACTAAACATGAACCTGAAATCAATTACTAATAATTGTTTAAAATCTAAAGATAAATAACCTGTAAATAACTATTTTAATAGTTGGTTTTCTTTGACTTTCAAGTATTTTAAAATGCTTAAAAACTTGTTTTTAAAAGGGAATGGATTAGTATTATATAATAAAATAAAACTTGGGGAAAATGAAAGAAAGGTTCATTTGTGTTCCTTTGTCTTGATATCAGGCCTTATTTGATGACAAAGGTTGAAGAAGATGCCATGTTGTAAGAAAGTAAAAAGATTTGTTTGACTGTAAAAGATAACATGGGCAATAATAATGTAGTGAAATTTTAGGATGAGGCATTCTGGAAAATACACATATATATACTTTATATAACAAAAATTATGTATTTTTTAAAGAGGCATTAAGATACCTGCTAGTCAGATGCTCTCTTAATAATGCATCAGAAAATATTATAGTGGCAAGAAAAAGAGTTGTGTGTCCCAAGGAGGAGGTTGTAGATGTTGCATGTGCAGTAAATTGTACTGATTGACAAATTGGTTGTTGTGAACTTGTAACATATTTTTGAGAAATGGAATCTGTGTTCTGCTAACAAAGTTTGTAAGTCTCAGGTAGTGTTGAAATGTTTCTGAGGTTATTGCTTTGTAGAACACACAGGGTTTTGGTGTTCATTGGGAATAATATTTTGGTGACAAGATAAATGGTTCTTTTTTCTTTTTGACAAATTCAATCATAACTGTAAGGGTGATGATGGAAATTTACTCAACCATCTAGTAGATGGTTAGTATGTTCAGAGCTCTGCTTTTTGTACTCTTGTTGGGAAGAGAGGAGAAATACCTTTAAGGATTTTCTCTCTAAGGACATAAAACTTGGGGGAGAACTTATTCAAAATATGTTTATTTGCATTATGTAGTATGTACGTGGAAAGGGGAAGAGTGTTAAAGGAATTAGAGGGCCACAAGAGCTCTTAAGGAACATAGGTGGATAAAATAGCTTGATTACCACAATTCTGGAGCAGCATTTGGTAAATTCTGTATGGGATAATGATTATGTGATAGTACATGTTCAAGGGAGCTGAATATATAGGCAACTCTTGACTATTCAGGATCTAATAATGAGTAAATGAATTATTATCATTTTATCCCCTAAAACTAATGAGCTTTACTTCTGGGTGGCAAGTCTGATAAGTGTCTTAGGAAGTAAGTTTGCTATATGATTAAAAAGCACATTAGAGTTTCTTTGGCTTTAATTTATCCATGATACTTACCAATATTGAAGGCAAGAATTTGCCAAAGACTCCACTAATAAAGATTATCACTGGAAGGATCAGTAATTGCTTTGAAGGTAGGAAGTAATGTTATGTAAGTTTCTAAGGGATGTTCAGTGAAGAATAACTATATTTTTGATGTCTGTGGTTAGTGCTGAGTGTGTGTGTAAATTAAGCCCCCCCCCCAGTTTTTCTCTTAAAATTTCTTTTAATTTTTGGGAAATTATTTTGTGTCTTATGCTGTTTTTAAAAGTATGTGATTGAAACAGACAGAATGCAGCCAAATAGTATGCATTTGGTAATGAGCATGATGGAGTGTATTTAAAATTATATTTTAAACTCATGCACTTAAAAATATAGCCTATGAAATAGTCTTTCAGTGTTGATCTTAGATTTGTGTTAAGGATTATGGTTTTAATGGAAAAGTAATTTTAGATTGAGTATCTCACTTATCAAACAGAAGAGATGATTTCTGATTTATTTTTTGAGAAAAACGAAGTTTTCTTTCCAGAGAAAGTACATGAAAACAGTGCTGAAGAAAAATGTAGGCTTTATTAGAGTTCCAGGATCCTGGGTTATGTGGTTCAGAAGAGCTGACTGAGCTCTCTCACATCAGCTTATGTAAAAGGAAAGCTATTGAATGACTGGTATTGTTTGAGCCCTGGGAACTAGCGCAGACATCTGTGTGCTTTCGGATGTATGGAGTTCTTTGTGTAGTCAGTACATTTAGCCTAGACTGAAGGGATGATTTTCATTTCCCTCTCTAAATTTGGCCTTTGCTAGTCTGAGATTTTTTCTATTGAGTGATTGGCAGTGCACAATTCAGAATAAAGAACGGGAAAACTTGTATAACAATTGTTCCAGAAATGAACAACCATAATTACAGAAAATGGTATTCTTTATTCTGACTACATGGCGGCTCCTAATGATGGAGTTCCTTAATCTGTTCCACAATGACTGACTAATCTTAAGTGATGTTGAGGACCTGCTGTTTCAGGTACAAATAAAACAGTCTTAAGGGTTTTTGTGTTTCAGGATTTGTTTATATTCCAAATCATTTTGGTTATTTTTTAAAAAGTTAAACTTTAGTGATTTAGTCTGAAGTGAATTTCTTCTGAACAGCTTTGAATAATATACAGTTCACCAACAACTCAGGGGTTAGGAGTACCAACCCCCCCAGGAAGTCGAATATGCACATGTAATTTTGACTGCCCCCAAACCTAACTACTAAGAGCTTACTGTTGGCCTTACTGATAACACAAACGATTAACACATTTTGTATATATATTATATAAGTAAGCTAGAGAAAAGAAAATGTTAAGAAAATCGTAAGGAAGAGAAAATATATTTATAGTATTTATTGAAAAAATCCATATATAATTGGACCTTTGCAGTTCAAACTCATGTTGTTCAAGGGTCAACTGTATTTTAAAAATACATTTTTATCATTGTTAAGAATAATATTAACAACATTATAAGTTCTACTTTAAAAATCCTTGCAGACCTGACTCTATGGAAAAAGGATGGTTTATAATTTACTTATCAATTATATATATATAATTACTATATCTTGGGTATGTTTAAAGTGTTTCCTACACCAGTATATCCCAGATGACTAAAATAGTTCTTGCCACATAGTAGGTGTTTAGTAAATATTTCTTGAGTGACTGGACTTTATATTTTCTTTTATAATCCTATTAGTTTTCCTCGTGAGGGGAGAAAGGGTTTTCTGAGCAAATGTAAATTTTAATGTGGATGTTTGTGAATTCTAAATTGGTATGGCTTTGATTTCAATCGTTTATTTAAAATATAATTAAGATTTATAGTTTTTTCAACAGAAGTTATTAAGATATTTTATAAAAATACACTCACTGGAGCTTGTTTTATATCATATCTAGCTTTGTTTTGCAAGATGTCCTGGTAATTGGGGAACCCTATTTTTTACCCACTTAGTCCTAGAACTAGTTGGGAATGTTAAGGATCTTTTAGCTAAATGTCTTCACTTTTTGTCTGATGAAACTGAGGCCTCTGGCCAAGGTAAGATAAGAGAAAGCTAGATTCTTAGTTGAGATTTTTCCGATTCCATGTGTGGTGCTTTGTTCTTCATGAAAAGTATCTTGCTGAAGCCATGGTTTTTATTTTATTTTATTTTATTTTATTTTATTTTATTTTATTTTGTTCTTATTTTTTATTTTTTTTTGCAATTTGATTTATTTTAAAAGGGAACATGATAGTCTATTCAATAAATTCTGTGTTTTTAGATTTATTCACTCTATCAATTTCTTATTTTACCATTGCTTTTTGCATTCCACTTAAATCTATTTGGATTTAGCTTCCTTCTGCTTGAATTATGTTCTTTAATGTCTCAGCAAGTCTGTTAATGGTAAACTCTTGGTCTTTGTCTGAAAATGTATTTATTTTGCCCTCTTTCTTGAAATGGTAATTATAGGTGACAGTTATTTTTACTCAGTCCTTCCAGGTATGATGACTTTAATTGTTGCTTTTATAAGTCTGCTATTTTCCAACTGTTGCTTTGTAAGGTGGTTTTTTTTCCCTGATTGCTTAAAAGTGGCCCTTAATTAAGCATCTCTTATTTTTGTATTTTGCAGCTTTGCCTGCGCTGTGTCTAGAGGTGACTATATTTTTATTTATTCTGCTTAGAACTCATGTTTCTAGAATCTAATCATTATTATTATTTGTTATCTCTAGAAAATTATCCATTATTTCTTACTTTCGCTTTATTTTCTTTAGTCTGCTTTGGAACTTGTGTTTGATGTATGATGGGATTGTCAGATTTTCTGTTCCATACTTCTTAATCTTACTTTCATATCTTCTGTCTCTTTATCTCTCTGAGTTACTTTCCGGTTAATTTTTGTAACTGCCTTCCATATAACTAATTTTTTCTTCAACTGTGCCTAATTTTACGATTGATAGTTGAGTTTTTAACATCAGTGACTATATTTTTGTTTATTCCCTTCATTTAAAAGACTTATGAGAAAATGTCAGCCTACATAAAAGTAGAGAGACTAGTATATCAATAATTTTACTTACAAAAAAGTTTCAAAAATTATACATAGTTCTTGTATAACCTTCACCCAGCTTCCCCTAATATTAACATTTTATATAACCATAGAACAGTTATTTAGATCAGGCAATTAATATTAGTACAATACTGTTAACTAATCTATAGACCATATTTGAATTTCTCTAATTTTTCCACTAGTGTTCTTTTTCTGGTTTAGGATCCCGTATTGCATTTAGTTGTTATCTCTTTAGTCTTTTCTAATCTGGGGTATTTCAGCAGCCTTCGTCTTCATAACCATGACCTTTTGAAGATTATTGCCCATACATTTTAATGTCCACTAATTTGGATTTGTCCGATGTTTTTTTGTGAATAGATTAAAGCTATACTTTTTTGGCAAAAATACCACAGAAGTGATGTTTTGCTCTTAGGGCATCCTGTCAGCTGGTACAAGATGTGGATACTGGCTGTGTTACATTTGATCACTTGGTTATGGTGTTGTCTGCCAGTTTTTTAAAAATTGCATTTACTATTTTTTTCCTTGTAGTATTTGAAGCTATGCAGTCATCTTGTCTCCCATCATGCTTTTATTCACTGATTTTAGCATTCTTTGATGATTTTTGCCTACAACAGTTATTATTGTGTTGTTTGCCAAATGGTGGCTTTTCTAGTGTCATTGTTCCTCTTATATGCATTATTAATTAGAATTCTACCTTAAGGAAGAGCTGTCCTGTCTCGCCTACTTATGTATTTATTCAGTTATTTATCTAGTTTGTACTCATGGACATTTATTTTATTCTGTAGGTTATAATCCATTACTGTTATTATTTCTTGCTCATATTTGACCATTGGGAGTTCCTTCACATTTGTTCCTGTGTCGTTTTGACAGTCCTTTATTATTTTTAAAGCACTTTTTTACTGTCTGGCAGCACGAGATGTTCCAGACTTATCCCTTTTTTGCCTCACCCTTGGAATCAGTCATTTCTCCAAGGAGCCCTGTATCCTTTTATTAGAAAATGGTGTTTAGAAACAAAGATCTGGAAGCTAGGTGTGTTCATTGCTACTGAGTTTTCTTTGCTTTTAAGTCATCTCAGTGGATACAGTTAGGAAACGTGTGTGTGTGTGTGTGTGTGTGTGTGTGTGTGTGTATGTGTATTGTGTGTATACACATACACCTAGTTATGTGTGTTTCTGTTTGTATCTGCAAATTAAAAAAACTAGTTCATGTTGATATCTCCAATTCCAATCCACCACCACAAAATTACATTATAGCCTTCTCCCTTTCCTTTTTTGTTACTCCATTCTGTGATAGTGAGAAACCTACTTCTCCTTATTTGCAGTATATTTTCTTATTTGCTCAATCCTAGTGTATAGAGGTTTCAGAGTTGCTAACCTGTACTCTTGAGAGAAACAGATTTACTGTTTAGATTTTAATATTATGAAAGTACTGCCAGTAGAGTCAAAATACTCCTACAACTATATTTAGTTAATTACTTTTTTTTTTCACTTATTGCAGTGTGGCTGTTATTCTTTTTAAATACGTTTATTACTGACTGTATTCCATTTGAATTACCCCTTCCCTACCCCCAGTATCCTGGTTGATTTTAATTTTCGATTTATTTTGGGGTTATATGAAATAATTGTCATGTTTCTGAGAGCTAGGAATAACACAAAAAGTTATACTCAGTAGTGTCCTTCCTTTCCATCCTTTCTGCCCTGGTCCCATTCCTCCTTTCTTTCCAGCCTGTTCTCACTTATCTTCTATAGATATTGTAATGTCGTTAACTTCTGGTTTTATCTTCATTTCCTTTTTGTACAAATGAGCTGGCACATGTATATTTTCTTATATTTAATTTTTTCTTACACAAAAGAGAAACAGCAAAAGTGCTCTTTTGCATGTTAATTTTTAATTAATAGTACATCCTGAATATTATTCCATATCATTTCAGAGATCTTCCTCATTCTTTTTTGGTGTGTGTGTGACTGCATAGTATTCCATGTGTGGTTGTACCATGATTTTATACAACCACTCTCCTGTGTTTAGACATTTAATCTCTTTTATTAGTTGGGGTATTTTAAGCAAACCGCAGTGCTATTTCATTTGTGAATACTTCATTTTGCATCTCTAAAAAACCAGATATTTCTTCCAAAACCACAGTACCATTGTCTTCCACACACCCCAGAATGAATAATTCTTTAATAAAAAATTATTCAGTCCATATTTAGATATCTACAGAAGTCTCAGAAATGTCCTTTAATAGTTAGTATATTTGAATCAGGATCCAAAACAAGGTTTACAAGTTGCATTTGGTTATACCTCTTAAAGTTCTCTAGAACAGTTCCCTTCCCCCACCTTTTTTCTCTTACCTTCTTAACTTTTTGAAAAGATTCTATAGTTGTCCTGTAGAATGTTCCAGATTTTGAATTTTCTAAGAGCTCTTTGTGACATTTGACTTATTTTTATCCCTTTATATTTCTTGTAAAATGAAATTTACAATAGAAGACTTGGTTAGTGGGGACAAGTTCAGCATTTTGGCATGAATGCTTCATAGGTATTACTGAATATTATGTATTCACGTCAGAATGTATATAATGTCAACTTGTAGTGATGCTAAGAATGTTTATTAAGTTGAGATGGTGAAAGTTTATATCGATTATAAAATTGAGCTTTTCCTCATATCTTTAATTTTTGGGATGATCCTTTATACTGTGGCAATATTTAGTTCCTCATCTATTGTTTTAGTATCCACTGAGGATCATTTCTTGTATTATTTCATTAAGGATGTCTTACTGTCTAATGATGTCTGTCTTGTATTTTGTTCCCATCTTTTATGTGCTTTAATCGTTTTAAAAATTTACACTCTTTATCAGCTTGTTTAGTTGTCTGAACTTCTTAGAAATCCACTTCGGTTCTTTGTTATATTTGCTGATTCTTGCTTAAGGCAAACTATTTCCTTAGGTGTTTTCTAGTTTTGGATCGTAAGCTGATCTTCAGAGGGGTTGTCTGTGAGAATCCTGAGTGGCTTCATGGAAAGCATATTCCTCCAGAGAGGTTTTGGTTTGCTTTTGCCATGCACCCTAGAGGTTTTTCCAGAAACCACTTTATTTTTTATTTTTAAATAACAGTAAAATGTGCAGATTTTAAGTGTGCAGTTTTAACAAATGTATACATCTGTGTTACCACCCTGTTCAAGCAGAGATCACTTTTTATATTTAATTTTTGGAGTTCAAAGTTCCTGTACTGTTGATAGAATAAATTCAAACTCTAAACTATGTGAGGGCAGTCTTGTGGTTACAAAGTCTTTGGTAATTTTTCCCACCTTTTCAGTCTAGATGACGACAGAAAAGCTTTGCCTCCCTCTGCCAGTGGCAGATTTTTGTGAGGGTCTGTGCTTTGTGCAAAAATCTTACTTATAACAGTGCTTCTTGTGTATCAAGACTTTATCTTCTTCCCTGCTTTGCCATTGAAATAAAAGTCCCTCAATTTTTGAGATGAGAAAATCCTACAGAGTTGCTGTAGCATAAGCATGTATTGCTTTCCTGTTCTTTTTTTGGCTCCCTAGAGAATTCTGCTACTTTCATATCATATCTCTACATTTTTATTTTGTGTATGTTTATGTCTTAGTCCATTTGGGCTGCTATTACAGTTACCACAGCCTGCTGAGTAGCTTATAACAGCAGAAATTTATTGCTCACCATTCTAGAGGATGGGATGTCTAAGATTAAGGTTCCAGCATGGTCCCCTTAGGTAGGTGAGGGCCCTCTTTCTGGTTAATTTCTTGCTGTGTCCTCACATTGTGAAAAGGCCTGGGAGATCCCTCTGGAGCCTCTTTTATAGGGCACTAATTCTGTTCTTGAGGGCTCTGAACTCGACTGAGCACCTTCTAAAGGCCCCACATCCTAATACTGTCATCTTTAGGGATTATGATTTCAACATAGGAATTTTGAGGAGACACATTCAGACCATAGGAATATATAAGTCAAATAAAAAGACTAACCAGTGGTTCTAGGTGTTTTGTAAAAGGAGAGTTTTCTGGTTATCTTATTACCAAATTACCAGAAATAGAAAATCTAACTTTTATGTTTTTAAATATTGCCTTTTTTTGGGGGGGGGATATATGTGCATGATAGTTGGGCATTATTTATACTTACTATATGTGTATTAATGACTTCTTTAAGTTATAGGTATGATTGTATAAATAACTTCAAGGATCATGATATGATTTATGATCTAATATAGATCTAGTTCACTTAGTTTTTATGACTCATTTCTAAATGTTGTCTTGATTAGCCACCATTGTGTGTAATTATATCTTGTAAAGGTTGAAAATTTATCCCTTCAGTTTATATTTATTGAACCTGAACATTTCTGAATATTTTTGTTAGGGGAAATTGGATTCAGATTGAGTATACATATTAGATTAGGGGTTTGTGAATATTATGGAAAATTTATCCATACTTAATCGTAGAAATTATATGCTTTGGATTATAATAAATTTGCATAAAATGGCTGGTATCTAATCCGATTGTCAATTGCATATTTTTACTTTCTGGCATAAGAAATTTTGACCTCTTGAAAATTTAATGTTTTCTTTACTTATTTTAATACTTCCTAATTAAAATGAGGCCTATCTTCTACTCTTCTTCATTTAAAAATTATTTTCCAGAAGGCATTGTAAATGGCTATGATGCCAGATAACAGCAATAAATTATATTTATATAAAAACTAGTAAACAGCCTATAACACCTGGTACTGGTTTTAATGATTTTTGATGAATAGCAGATGTGCACACTATTGCAAAGAGGAACTGTAACCATATATATTTAATTCTTCAGTGTCAAGTTAGTGTTTATCCTCTTTTAATTCAAAGTCAAAATAGAACCTATTTCAGCCAAAGTAAATTAGGGGCCAAATAGACTACATAATTGGAGAGTTAGTAATAATTTTTGCTGAAGAGAGATTTCCCCTGTGCGAATCTGGCTTTTGAGAAGCCATAAGAGTTATCAAACACGTATTTCCTAAAGAATACTAAAATTGGCTTTTAAATATGATGCTGATAAAAATCTTTTGCAGAATATGTTATACAGATAGTTGAATTTAGCAACTTTATTAAGTACTTTTAGGTAATCATAGGTTTTTAACTGTTCGAACAAAAACAACTAAGCCAAACCAAGCCTATTCCTTAATATGTGTGCCCCAATTATTTTTAAATTTGGAAAGAGTTCCAAATTTAAAAATAAAATGATGTAGTGAAGGAGTTTACCTCATAGTCTAATTTTCAGGTAGCTGGGTTAAGTAGGAGGTTTTCAAGTCTGTCATTTTAATAATAGAAAATGTTTATGTGATATCCTAGAACAGAATCTAGGAATTTTTTCCCCTGCATCTTGAAGTCTCTATTCTGCTAGCAGTCTGTTTTCTATTCTACTAGCTGATCTTTAAATAAAAAGTTTGCACCTTTCTCTTATTGGCTGCCCAACCCCTTTTAAAGAGTAACTGTATTTTAAAAGTAGCTCCTAAATATTGCTTCTTACTAAATCTGACAACTTTATGTAATTCAGGCTTTTAGCAGGTGCCCTTTACCATATCAACCAGATTTCTTCATGTTCTCTTACGCAGCTTTACAGGTTATAGCCCAAGCCTGTATATCTGTTATATATTTGAGTGCTGGAAATGGCCTTCCCTCCTGTCTCCAATGCCGATATAACTCATGCTGATTTATTAGACATTTATTGACCCCATGATACTTTCTTTTGGCAGCTCTGCTCCAGCTGTGTAAAGTTTCTGGAAATTTTGAAGTCACAGAATAATTTTGAAAATGACAAACAAAAACCCTTAATGGATCCAATTTTAAAAAATATAATAGATTGATGTGAAAAATTGGAACATTAACACAGTTTGTTGGGAATTTTTAAAGCTCTTTTGTAAACTTGGAATTTTTCTAGTTCACATAATCTCTTTCTGATACATAGAATAAACCACTAATTTCTTTTAGTACCTAGAACAGTAGGGTTTGTTTCTTTTATAGAGATATTGTATATTTGTGCCATGTCTGGATTACACGTGTTTGAGGACAGAGCATTCTAGTCATCTTGCACAGCACTTATACTAAGGGATATAAATTGGTATTCATATGACAGTGTTAAAATGTAACTCAACTTTGTCTCCTCACCTGACCCAAATAAAGTCCTCAGATAATCATAACCCAAAGATACAAAATGCATATTCTTTATCTACTTTGGATACAGAGGATACTTTGTCTGATTTTGGAAAACAAATTCCAGTGTTTTTCTCCAGGGTTTTTCTTCCCCCCTCATGCTGAATGATGAGTTTGGGTTTGCAAAATGAATTTTCCAGTGAGATCAGCTACCACAGTTCTCTAGCATCACATCCCTGTACAGTGTCTTCTGAGCAGGGATCAGTAGTTTCCACTTTTTTGGAATCAGCTTCAGGGCCGCACCCCTGAGTGCCATGAGTGCTTCACTCTTTGCTCTCTAGGACCTTTGCCATTTTAATGCACTCCCCAGGGAAGGACAAAATCTCATAAACCAGATTCTAAGTCTGAAGCATAGGGAAAAATATGTTGTGATGGCTGCAGAAAAGACCCAAGCAAAGACCCTATTCTACTGTCAGGTTTATTGCATTGACTAGAGACACCCACTAGTGACATTTTAAGAATATCATTTATCTCTTTCAGGTCCTATTTCTCATTCCTTTCTTTGGATACGTGATTTAGATGCTTTTGGGGAAATGTGCCAAATGAGGATTTGGTACTAATCTTATTGACCACCAAAAGTGAGTGCCAAGCTTTGTAAAACAGCTAACTGAACCAAAAAGGGCTTTTTTTGGGGGGGTTCATAGCAAAATTGAGTGGGACAAAATATTAATTCCTCCCTCTGCCCCTTTTATCATTGCTGTCATTCATTTTACTTATACATAAGCTGTAATAATTGAATACATTGTTATTATTACTTTGAACAAACTATTATTGTTATATCAGTTAAGGATAAGAAAAACAAGTCTTTATTTTATATTTACTTATTCCTTTTCTAATGCTCTTCCTTTCTTTAATGTAGATCCGAGTTTCTTACCTGTATCATTTTCCTTCACTCTGAACTACTTTTCTTGCAAGTCAGGTTTATAGGCAATAACTTTCCTCAATTTTTGTTTGAGAAAGTATTTCTCTCACTTTTGAAGGACAGAATTTACAGAGTACAGAATTTGAGGTTGGTAGGTTTTTTCCTCTCACCACTTTAAATATTTCACTCCAATCTCCTCTTGCTTGCATGGTTTCTGAGAACTCAGATGGAATTCTTATCTTTGCTCCTTAATACATAAAGTGTTTTTTTCCTTCTGTGTAGTTTTTTCATGAGTTTTTCCTTTGATTTGTCTGGAGTTTGAATGATATGCCTAAGTGTAGAGTTTTACTTTTGTTTTTATATTTATGCTTATTGTTCTCTGAACTTCTTGGATCTGTGGTTTGGTACCTGACATTTATTTGGCAGAAATTCTAAGTCATTATTGCTTCGAATATTGCTTTCTTTTTTTCTTCTACTATTCCCATTATATATATGTTACACCTTTTGTAGTTGGCCCACAGTTCTTGGACATTCTGTTCTATTTTTTTCCAGTATTTTTCTCCTTGATTTTCAGTTTGGAAGTTTCTATAGACATATCCATAAGCCCAGAGATTGTTTTCTCAGCTCTGTCTAGTCTACTAATGACCCTATTAAAGATATTCAATTCTGTTTAGTGTTTATGATCCCCAGCATTTCTTTTTGGTTCTTTCTTACAGTTTGCATCTCTCCGTTTATATTACCCATCTGTTTTTCTGTGTTGCCTGTCTTTTCTGTTAGAGTCCTTAGCATATTAATCCCGGTGGTTTTAAATTTCTAGTCTCATAATTCCAACATCCTTGCCATATCTGATTCTGGTTCTGATGCTTGCTCTGTGTTTTCAAACTTTTCTGTTTATTATGCCTTGTAATATTTTTGTTAAAAGCTGGACATGGTTTACTGGGTAAAAGGAACTGCAATAAATAGGCCTTTAGTAGTGTGTTGAAGTGTTGGGAGAGGGGAAGTGAAGTGTTGGGAGAGGGGGGTGTTGGGAGGGAAGTGAAGTGTTCGGAGAGGGGAAGTGAAGTGTTCTATAGTTCTGTAGTTAGGTCTTAGTCTCTTAGTGAGCCTGTGCTCGTGGGATGTGAGCTTCATGAATGCTTCTGTTTTTTTCACCCCCATAGGTGAGACAGGATGGCTAGAGGGGCCTGGAGTTGGGTTATTTCCCTTCCCTAGGGTCATTTAGGTTCTGCTATAACTTCAATAGGTTAGGCTCTGGTAAAAGTTTCTCTTGAGGGCAGATTTTGTTAAGAATAGAATGCTCTGATGTATTTCAAAGTGGTAGCTTTTTCCTCCCCCTGCTGGAAGCATGAGGAGATTTTCCTTTGATATTCACTGTGAAGACCTGGAAGAGTTCCTGGAGGTAAAACTCAAAGAAGTGTGAGGGCCACCTCATGACTGGTTCCTCTGGAGTTTTTAGCTTTAAGATTTGTCAGTTACAGATGAGGTTTTCCTATCCTGGTACTGGTTCCTTATGGGTTTCTACCCTGATAAGTTGTGATTCTCTGAATCTGCCTTTCTGTCTATCTCATTTTGTAGCAATTTGATCTGTGACCTCACTTCTCTGATGAATCCAAGAATTGTTGATTTTTCAGTTCAGGTTTTTGCTTGTTGTTAGGTTTGAGTGATGACTTCTAAGCTTCTTACATGCTGGACCAGGAATCAGAAATCATGGCTTTGCTTTTTTGCATTGAAAATCTGAAGAATGGTTAAAGAATAATACAATACTTATTAAGTAGAAGGACCTCACATAATATATATAGTCAGGAATCTTAATTTTGATAGATGAGTTCCAGACATATTCCGAGGTTTTAATTTGGATTGGGGCAGGCATGCAGGGAATAGAATTCTGTATGCTCTTGTATTTTATTTATATCCCCAGGCTTAGTCTGGTTCTCTGAACCATTGGTATTGTATCTAATAATACAGTTATTTAATATTATAAACTGTTTACAGCAAACACTGTTTAGATTGATTTTGTTTACAAATCTTTATAGTGAGACTGAGTTAGGTGAATCCATATCATCTCTGTTTATATATAAGAAGACCAGTAAAATAAATTCATAACTGTCTTTTAAAGCTTCCATTAATTTGTTAATGATAGAAGTGGAAGTGAAACTCTCAGAACTTGGTTGTAAAATAAGGCATGAGATCTTTTTTCTTATATAACTAACATTTTCCCTTTGAAGCCTAATCATGAGCAGACAACTGTTAGTGATCTAAAAGCAAAATTTTTTGAAATGAGTCTCCTTGGAGATTATGAAGAAAGTGGTCTGTACATGGAGATAAGCCTACAAATATGTAGACTCTGTGCTCTGTTTAGTAGAATTGAAGGAAACTTTGGAAGTTTGTCTGGTAAATACTCACATCTGAAGAATGTCTGGTAAAATTATTTGTAGGATGTTATGTATATAGATGATGAGAAGCGTCATTAAAAAACACACTGTACATTTATCAGAACCAAAATAACTTTAAAGCAGAAAGTGAACCTTAATGAGTACAAATTAAAAAAAAAATCAGGAGGTTGGTGGACCCCAAGATGGAACGCAGGCTGAGATGGACCCAAAAATCTATTCGAAATGTATGAAAAAAATCTCACTGAAGAGTGGAGAAGGAAAGATGCTTACCTAAGTAACTTTGGAAATTCATGGAACCTGTAACACTAAAGGAAAAGGAATTGCACGTGAGCGGTGTACTCTAGTTGGTAATGTTGCTTCCCATAGAGGTATAGCTAACAATTCTGGTTCTATACTAGAAGTAAACAGTTAAGTTAAAATAGATGGTAAGTGTTGGGAACCAGGTTTCTTACTGCTGGAGTGGAAAGTTAACAGATAAGCAACTTGTTTGAGGCTAGACTGATTCATGTGGTAGTGGATTAGAACTGGAGACATCAAAATGAGCTCATGTTTAATCTACTCTAGATACAGTATACATTTAAATGAGTTTTTAGTTCATTAACTTCAGAGCAATAAAAAGTAAACATGTCACCCCTGGAATTAATACACAGTATTTTTATAATTAAGGTAGGAAGGAGTAATAGGAAAGTTATTATTGTTAATATTTTCAGCATTTGGTTTATAAAGTACTGTAGAGTTTATCAGATCTCACAGAATGGGCAAAAGTCCTAAGTCCTAACCTGTGTATTACTAGTCATTTTGTTTAATGACTTCAAATGTGAAGGAGATATGTATTGATACAAATACAAATCCCTTGATCTTAGAGTAATGATTGTATTTTGCAGTATTGATAATTTTATTTAAATTATTGTTAAATATATGTGGTATACTCTGTTCTCCCTCATACCTAAGAGGAAACATAGCAACAGAATTTCAACATAGCCAGTACTTGTATCTAATTTTCAAGTTAAACACTTTGTGGCAAGACTTGTAGAATGGCCATTTCCAAGTCATTCTCGAGGCTGAGATTAATACATATAACATGCATGTAAAGGTTTGAGAAAATTGAGATCCTGTTTTTTCTTTTGATTAAATGAAAGATTTGGATGAAATAATTAGGGAAATATTCTTAGAAACCTTGGAGCATATATTAAAAATCTTGGAGCATCTTTATAATTTTATTATGCGTGGTGAATGGCGTAAATGATTACCACATTTTCTGGGAGAATAATCTAAAGTATTTTATCTTGGTGTTGGACTGTATCAGCTATAATTTTGGGTTCAGCAAATAGTCACAATATAATTGAGATTTAATTGATGGTTTTTCTGAATTGATTGGAGCAATTTGCCAAATGCTTTATTGATTTATCCTAGAAATACTTCTTAGTGTTTCTCTAGAGTTGTGTATATTCTATTACTGTGTGTTTACTGTACATTTTCTGATGTTACAGACACATCTCTAAGGAAAGATAATACTTCGATTTTATTTTCTTGTTACGATGCAGATTCTCATTTAATAGTTCTAGTGTGGACTCTCAGATTTTACTGAGGCTGTTGATCTATGGACCATATTTTGGATAGTAAGGCATTAGAGCAAAGGGTATGCTTGCTCCATTGTATTTATCTTCTTGCCTCATCCTCCTGGCAATTGCTGATTTGTTTACTGTTCCTATAGTTTGACCTTTTCCAGAATGTTGTATAAATGGAATCATACAGTATGTAGGTTTTGAGACTGGCTTGTTTCACTCAGCACAATACATTTGAGATTCATATATGTTTCTGTATTTATCAGTAATTTGTTTTTTATTGTTCTGGCTGAGTAGTAGTCCATTGTACAGATGTATTGCAATTTGTTTAGCCATTAATCAGTTTAAGAACCTGAGTTATCTCCAGTTTTGGTGATTACAAATAAAGCTACTATAAACATTCCTGTACAGATTTTGATGTGAACATAAATTTTCTTTTTTCTTTCATTATTCTTGGATAAATACCCAGGAATCACATTGCTGGGCACTGTGGTAACTATAGTTAACTTTATAAGAAACTGAAAATTTTCCACAGTGGCTATGCCATTTTTCATTTCCAGTTGCTTTTTGCATCCTCACTGGTATTTGATATTGTCAGCTTCTGTTTAAGCCATTCTTATATGTATGTAGTGTTATCTGATTGTGGTTTTAATTTTTATCCCTAATGGCTAATGATGATGAGTATCTGGGAATGTGTTTAATGTTCTTTCTATATTTTCTTTGTTGAAATATCTTAAAACTTTTGCCAAGTTTTATATTGTTTTTCCTCATTGTTGCATTTCAAAAGTTGATGATTTAGTTTGGATACAAGTCCTTTATCAGATGTGTGTTTGATAAATTGTTTTTTCCTGGTCTTTGGCTTGTCTTTTCACTCTCTTAACATCTTTCAAGGAGCTGACATTTTATATTTTGATTATCATTTTTCTTTTTGGGCTTGTGCTTTTGGCTTTCAGTGTCAGATTTTAGAAATCTTTGTGTAATCCAAGGTCACAAAGATTTTCTGTTTTTTCCCCCTAAAAGTTTTAGGTTTTACATTTAACCCTGTGACCCATTATGAGTTAATTTTTATATGTGGTGTGTGGTATGACTGAAGTTCATCTTTTGGCCTATCGATGTTCAGTTGTTCCAGCAGCAGCTGTCCTCCATTGAACTGTCTTTGCATGTTTATTGAAAACCAGTTAAATACATATATGTGAGTATATTTCTGGATACTGGTCTGTTCTTTTGATTTTTGTGTCTGTTGTTTTGTCAGTAACATGCTGTCTTGATTACTGTAGTAAAGACAGTAAGTCTTGAAAACCATGTGAGTTCTCCAAGATTTTTTCATTTTCAAAATTGTTTTGACAATTCTAGTCTTTCATTTTTCAAATGAATATTAGTATCAGCTTCTCATTTTCTAATTAAATCTTGTTGGGATTTTGATTAGGATTGTAAATCCTAATTAGCTTTGGGAGAATCAGCATATTAATCATATTGAATTTTCCAGTCTGTGAACATGGCATAGCTCTTCATTTATTTAGGTCTTTAATTTCTTCATCACCATTTTGTAGTTTTCAGCCTATAGATCTTGCACATGTGTTGTTACATTTATACCTAAGTATTTCATGTTTTATAATTCTATTGTATATGTACTGTTTAAAAATTTTAACTTCCAAATGTTCATTGCTTTTGTATAGAATATAATTGAATTTTTATCAACCTTATATCCTGAGATCTCGCTCAATTCATGTATTGATTCTAGTACCTTTTTGTAGATTGTTTGGAATTTTAGGCATAGATAATCATGTCTGTAAATAGAGACATTTTTATTTTTCAGTTTGTGTGCTTCTTTTACTTGCCTTCTCTTTTTCTTCCTCCCCCTCCCCACATCCCACTGGCTAAGATATCCAGTAGGATGTTAAATTGGAACAGTGAGAGCAGACATCCTTACCATATATTCCAAGTAGCATTCAGTGATCCATCCTTATTTATGGTGTTAGCTGCAAGTGTTTTTGTAGATGTACATTATTAAGGTAAGGAAGTTCTCTGTTGTAATTTGCTGAGAGTTTTCGATATGAATTAATGGTGAAATTTTTTTCAAATGCCTTCCTGTATCTGTTGAGATGATACATGGTTTTTCTTCTTTAGTCTGTTGCTATGGTGAATTATTTTCTAATATTGAACCAGCCTTGTATTCCTGGGTTTTTGCATTGTGTTCATGAAGGATATTGGTTTATAGTTGTTATCGTTTTTTGGTAATGTCATTTTCAGATTTTGGAATTAAGATAATGCTGACTTCATAAAGTACATTGGGTATTTATTGCACCCTCCTATTTTTGAAAGAATTTGTGTAGAATTTGTATTATTTAGTCTTGAAATATTTGGTGGAACTCAGCAGTTTAGTCATCTAAACCTTGAGTGTTCTTTCTTCCTTTTTTCCTTCCTTTCCTTCCCCTCCTCTCCCCTCCTTTCCTTTCCCTTCCATTCCCTTCGAGGCAACCCTTGGTTGACCTCACAGATTGCAAGGACCTTGTCAGCTTACAATCCCTTATTTTTAATTTTTTACACCTACAGCACCTGGTCTTCCTAGGGGATCTCTCATCCAAGTACTAACCAGGCCCGACCCTGCTTAGCTTCCGAGATCAGATGGGATCCGGCTTGTTCAGGGTGGCATGGCCGTAGACGAACTTTCTTCTTTATTGTAAGATTTTAAATTATGAATTTAATTTCTTTAATAGGTATAGGGCTGCTCATATTATCTATTCATGCTTGTTATTCTTTTATTATTATTATTATTTTTAGTTTTGAATAACTCTGTTTTGTTTTTCTTCTGTGGTTACCTTGAAGTTTATTCTTCTGACCTGTTTGACCCCAGTGTGAAATTAGAGGTAACTTATTAATACCTTTTGGCCCTAGATAGTATCTAGGTAACTCTAAAATTAGCACCATTGTTAGAAGACTCCAGAAGACTCTATTTTACTCTGATTCTTAGAGTCTCAGGCAGAAACTGAGCCAATAATTTTGGTAATCTTAATGACACCCTCCCACACATCCATGCAAAGGAGGGAGTTGACTTGGGGGCGTGTCTGTCTACTGTGGGTGTCTGAGTAAGACTGCAGACCTTCCCAGATCTCTCTATTAAATTTTCTGTCTGGTGTGCCATTTTGTTCTTTTCCCCAACCAGTATTGCTGTGATAATAACCCTCTCTGATTGTTTGCCACTAAAAGCACTCTTGTTTTTGACAACATTTCTAGGCTTAGATTTTTGCATTAACTACTCCAAATAAAATCAGCCCTCTTTTGCTGGACCAGTTAGCCGCCAATCTCTATGGCTTGCCATGTCTGCTTAGAGTAGAACTCTGTGCCACAAACCTTGCAGTATTGTGGATGGTGATGCAAGTAACCTGTAGCTGAAATACCACAGTTCTTACTGAGATTTGTTAGATTTCTTGAATTTTGAAATTTCTTTTCATTTTGTTATATGTTTTTTGATTGATTTCAGAGACTTGTTCTTTTCGACAATCTTTTTCTTTCTCTTTTTCTTTTCCTCATTGCGTTTAGGGGAGAGGATTTGCTGAGCTCCTCACAGAGCCATTCTGGGAACTATGGCCTCTCTATTCTTTTTTAGCTTTCCTCCAATCTTTCTTCACATTGCAGCCAACCCCCTGCCCCCACACCCCCAAACCCCCAAAGCTGGTCATTTCACCTCCAACCTTAAAAGTTTTCAAGTGCCTTTATGTTTGTTCTCAGAATAAAAACCAAAAATTCTAACGTGGTGTGAAATTATTGTCTGGCTTGCTTTCTTATATATATAGTTTTATCTTGGATGAATCTGATCATTCTCTTTCCCCTCATATTGGACAATATTCAGTTATTATCCTCAATTTAGGGAGTACTTTGCCCTTTATTCTTTATAAGTCAAGGCTCTCACTGGTGACATAAGTTTGGAATCTGAGGGATACAGGTTTGAATTTCTGTTCTGCATTTATTAGCTGTGTGACTGAGCAATGTACTAACTTTTCTGAATTTATTTCATCTGAAATATGACAGAAATAATAGTTCATAATGTTGCTTTTCTGAATTTTTTTCATCTGAAATATGACAGAAATAATAGTTCATAATGTTGCTAATAGGCTTAAGTGAGAAAATGTATATAAAGCAGTTAGCACAGTGCCTTGTATCTAGGAAGTATGTTTATTCCCCACCTGATATTCTCTTCCCATCATTTCTTTGAGTAAGAAGTTTATATGGAATACCAATAGACGCAAGTGAAATTATTCCAGTATTACCATTCCACCAATTTTCTGAGTAAAAGTTATACTTGAATTTCAGTTGCATTTAAACATATTTATTGAGTACCTCATATGTAGTTCATAACACCCTCATAACTTTTTTAAAATGTGCTTTTAATTGAAATATAACACATTAAAAGTTTTACCTGTAAATCAAGGAAATTTTTCTTTTTCCCTCAGGAATGAGACTATTAAGACTTACGTTTTTTTATTATGACAAAAATTTCAAACTTGTAGACTATAAGCAAAAATAGTACAAAAAAATTCTGTGTACTTTAAATATAATACAATGATCATATTTAGAAAATTAACATTAGTACATTTCTATTAAATAACTTGACAGGAATACTGTGTAAGAGATCTACATAAAAGATGGTATGTCTTTTTCAGTACATCACATTTTTAATGCCACCTTGTTTCCTTATTGATGACGTTTACTTAAATGATGTGGTTAAGGTGGTGTCTACTGAGTTTATTTTCTCTAAAGCTACTATTTTCCCCTTTGTCAATAAGTAATCTCTGGGGAGATACATTGAGATAGTGTAAATGTCCTTTTTCCCAGTAAACTTTGATCATATGGTTTTTGCATTCTCAGTGATGCTTGCCTGAATCAGTTATTACTACGATGGTGGCAGAAAGGTAGTTTATTAAAATTTTGATAATTTCTAGGGGTTTCAGTTTTAGTGTTCCTGAGAGCTTTCGTGATAATTATAAAAACTTGGCTGTTAATCTGCTTATTTTGTTGTTTATTATTTATATCATTTTTAGGTTCATGTACTGGACAGACTGGGGAGAAGTACCAAAGATAGAACGTGCTGGAATGGATGGTTCAAGTCGCTTCATTATAATAAACACTGAAATTTACTGGCCAAATGGACTGACTTTGGATTATGAGGAACAGAAACTTTATTGGGCAGATGCAAAACTTAATTTCATCCATAAATCAAATCTGGATGGAACAAATCGGTAAGGTTGCCGTGTACATTTATTTTTAAACTTTAAGTAAAAGTAAATGCCACAGTGTCTTTTAGTAATGAAATTATAGTAATCAAATTATAAAGCCTAATTTTATTAAGAATAAATTAGTGGATTTTAGGCTAAGTGTCAAAGGGGAAGAAGAATAGACTTTCAGTTTGCTTTTGAAAAAGGTGACTATATTTCTCTTGGTAGCATTTAGAATTTATGGACTCCATTTTCTCCTTTACTCTGAGCTGATTTAGTTCTTGAGTGATTCTCAACCAGAAATAGGACTTCTTCTTTCTCTGAGGGTGTTTGGAAATGTGTAGGGAATTTTGGTTAACACAAGGACTGGGAGTGGTGCTAGCCTTTTAGTTCCAGGGGGGCCAGGGATGCTAAATATTATGCAATGTGCTGGACATTCAGTACAACAAAGAGTCATCCTATTCAGAATTACCTATAGGGCCCGTAGGTACTGCTCATGGAAGCTCACTTAATAAATCTCCAGATTAGGACAGTGGTTGGCAAACTTATCTTAGACGTTGTGGGTCATATATGACCTCTGTTGTAACTACTTACCTCTGCTGTTGCAGTATGAAAGCAGCTATAGGTAATACGTAAGGAAATAGGCATGGGTGTGTTCCAGTAAAACTTTATTTACAACATATATAGTAAGCCAGTGGGGCTATAGTTTGCTGACTCCTGGACTAGAAGAAAACCTCTTGCATGTATACGATACCCCAGTATTTAAGAAAGACAATGTTATAATAAGTAAAAATGAGGTTTTTACTCAGATCATGTTCAGATTTTTAAAGACACTTCATGTTCTTGTGTTTGAATGATTATTTGGGTTTCTAGTGGTCTTATTCTAAGACTTCAACAGAAACTAGAGAGCCAGGAGTTGAAGGAATATTTCAAAGGCTAAGCATTTTTAGGTTATCTGAATGATGAACCAGGAAGCATTTAGACATATTGAAAACCAGGAAAGAGTTAAAGAATTTATTAAAATAAAGTTGGTATAATCATGGAATTAGAGTGTGGGTTTTTTTTTTTTTGCCTTGTTTCAAAAAAGAATGAAATGTCTTACAACAAGATAGTTTTAAAACAATTAGAAATAGATGTCAAAAATGTAACAAGTTTATGGTGAATATAAAAACATAATTTTTGTTTTTGAATTTTAAATCTGGCTTTGAGAGGGATACTAGGAAATGAATATGGCCATGTCATGGTTTTATGGACTCCCTTGGGATACTCACATAAAAACCAATGAAACTAGATAGCAAATCCAAAAACATACCATAAAACTAACCTCGGGCATCCAGAAATAAAAGCAAGTAAGGGCAGACCACTAACAGCTACAAGACCTTCATAGCGTTACTGTCTGCAAGAGTTAAGCAGAGAAAAAGAAAGTGAATGGAGTGTTTCATTGAACCTAAATGCAGGATACCTCCAAAATAGCCTCAACTATTTACTAGACAATGTGGTAGACTATATTAAGAGCAGCAGCTGAAATGTGAGGGTGGGGGTTCCCACTCCAATATCAAGCAAGTACAGTGTGTTCATGGTAAAGACAGAAGAGGATAGAGCAGACTGGCTCCAAAGGATTCTTGAAATGGACCTGCTAGAGTTCTCTATCAGGACAGGGTACCACACTGAACAGAAACAAAATTGAATAGAATAATAACATCAAAATTGAGCAGAATAGGGAAACTTGAGAGGAACAAAAGGATAGGGAAAGAAGGTCCAGTTAAGGATGGACAGAGGGACAGCTTCAGAAAGGAAGCTACCATAGTTTTAACATTACGTGAAAACAACAGAAGACTGAATTCTTTTAAGTTAGAATACTACCTTGAACATCACTTTCTTCTCACAGTTCAGGAAAACTAATTTCACATAAACATGAGAAACAGAAGTACCAAAGTAAAATCCCATTTAAGGTTATTATAAAGATCTTATTTAGAGCAGTATTTTTTGCTAATAACAACTTAACTTCGAATATATACCTAAGCTCTACATTTTTACTCTCTTCCACTTTTTAATGTTTCTGATGGCACAGTATCTTTTTATCTTGTGTATTAATACATTATTGATGTTATTTTTACTACTTTTGTCTTTTAACTTCATTTCTTACTACTTTTGTTTTTTAACACTTATATTAGATTTATAACTGATTTACCCATCACTATTACAACATTATAGTATTCTGAAAGTAAGTATATATTTATCTTTACCAGTGAGATTTATACTTTCATATGTTTAGCCATTACTAATTAATGCTCTTCTGTTTCAGCTTGAAGAAGTTCCTTTAACATTTCTTGTAAGGCTGATTTAGTGGTGATGAATTTCTTCATCTTCTGCTTGTCTGGAAACTTTATCTTTCTTTCCATTCTGAAGGACAAATTTACTGGATAGAGTAGAAGCAGGTCCTTGAATAACGTTTTGTTCAACTTGGTTTTGTTACAATGTTGATGAGATGCCATAAGAACTTAATTCTTGTTTATATCAGTTAGCCTGTGGTGAAATTGGTTTCATTATATGTCATTTCATCAATTTGCTTAAAGTCGCAGTATCTATCAATGACATTAAGGACTTGATATATTCTTGGTTGGCAGTTTTTGTCTTCCCACACTTTGAATATGTCGTGCCACTCCTTCCTGGTCTGTAACGTTGCTGATAACAAAATCTGATTGTCTTATGGGGATTCCCTTATGTGAAACCAGTTGTTTTTCTCTTGCTGTTTTTAAGATTCACTCCTTGTCCTTAACTTTTGACAGTTTAATTATAATGTGTCTTGGTGTGTGTCCTTTTGAACTCATCTTTTTTGGAACTTTCTAGGCTTCCGGGCTCTGGATGTCTATTACTTTCCCCAGGTTAGGGAAATTTTCAGCCAATTTCTTTCAGTAAGCTTTCTCCGTCTTTCTATCCTCTGCTTCTGGGACGCTTATCATCAAGGACCACTTGATGGTATCCTATAAGTCCCTTAAGCTATTTTCACTTTTATTTTTCCCTCTGTGATTGGATGAATTTTACTGCGCTGTGCTGTCTTTGAATTTGTTGATCCTTTCTTCTGTCTGATCTAGTGTGCTGTGTTGTACCCCTCTATTGTACTTTTCACTTTATTGTATTCTTCAGTTCTGTAATCTTTCCATTTGGTACTTTCTTATGTTTGTCTCTTTGTTGAAATTCTCCCTTGTTCATATGTTGTTCTTCTAACCTCTGTGAGCATCTTTCTGACCGTTATTTTGAACTCTTTATCAAGTAAATCAAATATCTGTTTTATTGTTTCTAGAGTTTTATCTTATTCTTTTGTTTCCAACATATTCCCTTGTTTCTTCATTTTCCTTGGCTCTGTATTTGTTTCTGTGCATTAGGTAAAACAACCACCTTTCCCTTTCTTGACGGAGTGATCTTGTGTAGGAGGTGAATGTTACCAGTCAGCCTGGCCTGAGCTCTTGCGTGTCTCTCAGACTTTTGTGATTGTCCAAATTGCCTTTGTTCTTAGTGGCTCCAAATAGTTGAGGGTACCCTGATATCTGTCTTGCGTTTCAAAGTGGAGGGTTGCAGTCAGTACCTAGATGGAGGCTGACTGGAAGCTGGACTCCCAGGCAGCAGCTGGGAAAGTATATAGTTAGGGCCCTTCTAGGGAGAAATTGAGAGATGGGCTTTTTTTCCTGCTCCTTCTGTGTTGGATGTAGATACATAGCTACAGAAGAGGTTGCACCTGTACCTATTAAGAACTGCTTCATTATTTACTACTGTCCTATGGGACTTGTAAGTGCAAGGCTTGTTGGCTTTCAGAGCTAGACAGTCCAGGGGCCCATCCCTTGGGCAGCATGAACAAAAGCTGGGTCACCAGATATGTATACAAGCTGATTCTGTGGAGATACTAGAGGTTTGGAGTGAGCTAGAGCTAGAAGGTGGAGGTGATTGATGTCTGCTGGTTTCCCTGGTCTCCTGGAAAGATTACAAGTCACCTCCTAGATATCTGCTAACCTAGAAGCCTGACCATTGGAGAGCAACTTTTAAAGTATGCAAATAGACTTCTTTCAGGGAAAGTCTGGGAGGTGGCAATTCTAACTGATTCATCTGTGCTGAGCCCTGCTGTGATAGATGTCTTTTGTAGGCCTCATGGTAACCAAAAAGGATTACTAGAAAAGAATTTAAGCATACCACTATAGAAAATCATCATATCACAAAGGAAGAGAGCAAGAGAAGAAAAGAACGAAGGAAATAAAAACAGCCAGAAGACAGTGAACAAAATGGCAATAATAAGTTCATACTTATCAATTTTATATGGAAATGACTAAATTCTTAAGTGAAAATGCATAGTGTCTGAATGGATAAAAGCACAAGACCCACTATATGCTTCCCACAAGAGACTCATTTCAGCTTTAAGGAAATGCATAGCCTGAAAGTGAAGGGATAGTAAAATATTTTCTCTGCAAATGGAAACCAAAAGAAAGCGGAGGTAGCAATACTTAGATCAGGCAAAATCAACTTTAAGCTGCAGACTGTAACAAGAGACAAAGAAGGTGATTATACGATTATAATAGGGCCAACATTAAGTCTAACAAGAAGCTTTAACTTTGTAAAGATTCATATACCCAGCATAGGAGCTCCTCCGTATATAATGCAAATATTAATAGACATGGAGGGAGAAATATAGAGCAATACAATAATAGTAGGGACTTCATTACCCCACTTTAAACAATTGATGTATCATCCAGACACAAAACCAATAAGGAAACATTGTATTTAAACCACCAGATTATGTGTTCTTCTCAAGTTCACATGGAACATTCTCCAAAATAGATCATGTTAGGCCATAAACATCTTAATAAATTTAAGAAGGTTGAAATTATATCAGGCATCTTTTCTGACCACAGTGGTAAGAAACTAGAAATCAGTTACAAGAAGGAAATTGGAAAATTATGACCTCACACCTGTTAGAAATGGCTGTCTGTTATCAATAAGACAAGAAATAAGTGTTGGTGATCATATGGAGAAAAGGGAACTCTTGTTCACTTGGGGACATAAATGAGTACAGCCACTCTGGAAAACAGTTTCTCAAAAAATTAAAAATAGAACTTTTATATTATTCAGCAGTTCCACTTCTGGGTATTTATCCGAAGAAAAAGAAAACATGCCACTCCCATGTTCATTTCAGCATCGTTTACAATAGCCATATATGGAAACAACCTAAGTCTTCATCAACTGATGAATGGATAAAGCAGATGTGGTTTCCTCTCCTCTCTTCTCTCTCTCTTCTCTTCTCTCTCTCTCTCTCTCTCTCTCTCTTCTCTCTCTCTCTCTCTGGCAAATATATCACTGGCTACACACACACACACACAGGCCACACACATAGACATACACACACTATGGAGTATCATTCAGCCATAAAAAAGGAAACCCTGCAATTTACAACAACATGGATGGGCCTTAAAGGCATTATGCTAAGTGAAATAAATAAGACAGAGAAAGACAAATACATGATCTCACTTTATATAGACTCAAAACAAACAAACAAACCCCAAGTTCATGATACAGAAAATAGTTTGTGGCTGCCAGAGGTGAGACTGGGCAAAATGGGTGAAGGGAGTCAAAAGGTACAAAATTCTAGGTTATAAATAAGTCAGGGGGTTGTAATGTACAACATGACAACTATAGTTAATAATACCGTATTGCATATTTGAAAGTTACTAAGATAGTAAATCTTAAATGTTTTCATCACCAGAAAAAAATTCTAACTATATATGGTGATAGATGTTAACTAGAATTATTGTGATCATTTGGCAGTATATACAAATATCTAATCATTATGTTATACATCTGAAACATAATATACTTAAGTTATACCCTAGTTAAAGAAGAAAATTGGACAATTCACAAATATGTTGGGATTAAACAAGATACTCCTCAACAACATAGGTTTCAAAGAAGAAATTAAAAAGAGAAATCAAAATATATCTTGAAACAAATGAAATGGAAATACAACATACCAAAACTTGTGGGGTGCAGCAAAAGCAGTTGTAAAAGGGAAGCTTATAGTGATAAATGCCTACATTAAGAAACAAGAAAGACCTAAAATAAACAACCTAACTTTCCATCCCAAAGAACTAGGTGAAGAAGAACAAATTAAGCCTAAAGGTACCAGAAGGAAGGAAATAACAAAAATCAGAGTGACAAGACATGAAATAGAGACTAAACAAACAGTAGAAAAGTTCAGTGAAGAGCTGGATTTTTGAGTAGTGAAACAGTAGACAAACTTTTAGCTAGACTTGACAAAGAGAACACTGAAATAAAATCAGAAATGAGATATTACAGCTGATACCATACAAATACAGAAGCTCATAAGAGACTACTATAAACAAGTATATATCATCAAATTGAGCGACCTAGAATTACTGGATAAATTCTTCAAAACATACAACCTACCAAAACTGTATCATGAAGAAATAGAAAATAAGAACAGACCAATTTTTTGTAAGGAGTTTTAATCAGTAATCAAAAACCTCCTAGGAAATAAAAGTCCAGGACCAGACGGCTTCAGTGGTGAATTCTACCACATATTTGAAGCATTTATGCCAGTCCTTCTCAAAGTCTTCTAAAAAACAGAGGAATACTTAGAAACTGATTTTACGAGTCTAGCATTACCCTGATACCAAAACCAGATAAGGAACTTACAAGAATAGAAAATTACAGGCCAGTCATTCCTAATTAATATAGAGTAGTCCTTCCTTAACTACAGGGGATATGTTCTAAGACCCTCGGTGGATACCTGAAACTACAGATAGTACTGAGCTCTATATATACTGTGTTTTTTTCTATGCATACATACCTATGATATAGTTTGATTTATACATTTTATCATAGTAAGACATTAACAACAATAACTAATAACAAAAGAGTATAATTACTGTAATAAAATGTGAATGTGTTCTCAAAATACATGATTTTACAGTATGTACAGTGTGGAGACACTGGACAAATGGACGATTCATGTCCTGGGATGGAGAGGGATATGTGAGATTTTATCATTTACTCAGAACAGTGTACAATTTAAGACTTATGCATTGTTTCTGGAATTTTCCATTTAATATTTTCAGACTGCGGTTGACTGTGGATAACTGAAAACCACAATAAGGGGGAACTACTGTAAATTCAAAAATCCTCAACAAAATACTAGGAAATAGAATTCAGCAGTACATTAAAAGGATTATACACCATGATTAAATGCAATATATTCCAGGGACCAAGGGTGTTTCAACATATGAAAACCAGTCTATGTGATAACAGTACATTAACAGAATGAAGGATAAAAATTACATCAACTTAATAGGTACAGAAAGAGCAATTGACAGAATTCAGCATCCATTTGTGATAAGACTCTTAACAAGGTGGGTATAGAGGGAATGTACCTCAACAAAATAAAAGCTGTATCAGACAGATTCACAGCTAATGTTAAAAGTGAAAAGCTGAATGCTTTTTTCCTAAGATCAAAACAAGACAAGGATACTCACTCTTACCATTTTTATTCAACATAGTGCTGGAGATCCTAGCCAGAACACTTAGGCAAGAAAAAGAAAGAAAAGGCATCCAGATAGGAATTGAAGAAGTAAAACTGTCTGTATTTGCAGATGACCTTATGTTATATATAGGAAATCCTAAAAAGTCCACCACAGAACTGTTAGAACTAATGAAAAAAGTTTGTAAATTTTCAGGATACAAATCAGTATACAGAAATCAGTTGCTTTTCTATATGTTAATAAACTATCAATCAGAGAAATTAAGAAAGCAGTCTTATTTGCTATAGCATCAAAAAGAATATAATACCCAGCAATAAATTTTAAACAAGGAGGTGTAGGGCCCGTACACTGAAAACTATAAGCACTGATGAAAGAAATTGAAAAGACACAAATAAGTAGAAATTAATCCATGCTCATGGATTGGAAAAATTAGTTCATTAAAATGTCCATACTACCCCAAAGCCATCTGCAAATGAATGCAATCTCTATTACAATTCCAATGGTATTTTTCACAGAAATAAAACAAACCTAAAGTTTGGAACCATAAAATACCCTGAATAGCCAAAGCAATCTTGAAAAAGAAGAACAAAGCTGGAGGCACCACACTTTCTAATTTCAAGCTATATTCCAAAGCTGTAATAATCAAAACAATATGGTGTTGGCATAAAGCCAGACACAGAGGTCAGTGAAACAGAATAGAGAGCCTAGAAATAAACCCATGCATATATGGTCAATGAATATACAAAAAATAAGCCAAGAATGTACAATGGGGAAAGGATAGTTTAATAAATGATGTCGGGAAAATTGGATAGCCACACGCAAATGAAACTGGAGCCATATTTGATACACAAAAAATCAACCAAACATGGGTAAAAGACTTAAATTTAAGAACTAAAACCACAAAACTCCTAGAAGGAAAAACAGGGAAAAGGCTCCTTGACATCAGTATTAGCAGTGATTTTTTTTTTGAATTTTACACCAAAAGTAAGGCAGTGAAAGCAAAAATAAGTGGGACCACTAAAACTAAAAAGCTAAAAAGCTTCTGTACAGAAAAAGGAAACCATCAACAAAATGAAATGACAACCTGTGGAATGGGAGAAAATATTTGCAAATTATATATTTGAGAAGGTGCTAATATTCAAAATATGAAGAACTCCTACATCTCAATAGTAAAAAGTACAAACTGCATTAAAAAATGGGCAGAGGAATTGAGTAGACTTTTTTTTTTACGCTAGACTTACATTCAGCCAACAGGTACTAGAAAAAGTGCTCAACATCACTAATTATCAGGGGAATGCAAATCAAAACCACGTGAGTTACCATCTCACACCTCTTAGAATTTTTATCATCAAAAAGGCAAGAGATAAGTACTGGTGAGGTTGTGATGAAAAAGGAAAATGTTTGCACTGTTGGTGGGATTGTATATTGGTACATCCAGTATGTAAAACAATATTGAGGGTCTTCATAAAATTAAAAATATTACTACCATGCGATCCTAGTTAATCCCCCTTCTGAATATATATCCAAAGGAAATGAGAAAAGGTCTTAAGGAAATATCTGCACTTCCATGTTCATAGAAGCATTATTCACAATAGCTAGTGCTACCTAGAAACAACCTAAAAGTCAGTGGATGAATGGATAAGGAAGATGTAGTATATGTACATTAATGGAATATTATTCAGCCATGAGAAAGAAGGACATCCTGCTGTTTGTGACAACATGAATGGACCTTGAAGGCATTATCTTCCTTCAATGAAATGAGTCAGATAAAGACAAATACTGTATGATATCAAGTATGTGTAGACTCTTAACAGAAAGTCAAACTCATAGAAACAAGAAAACGTCAGGAGCTACTGTGTGGGGGAAATAGAGGTGGTAAAAGGGTTTAAACTTTCAGCTTTAAGATGAATAAGATCTGAAGATTTAGTATATAACATGATTATAGTTGATAACTGTATTATATAATTGAAATTAGGAGAGTAGAACTTAAATGTTCTCACCAAAAAATTCTGAAAAGGAAAAAAATACAAAGAGCAAAAATTTGTGAGATGTGATAGTGATTAACTAGATGAGGAATTCTTTCACAATTTATATGTATATCTTATCACAATATACACCTTAAATATCTTTCAATTTTATTTGTCAATTATACCACAATAGCACTGAAGAAAAAAAAAGTTATAAAGGGAAAAAACGAATGATGAACAGAATAATGCCTTACATAGGAAATTCCCTAGAAAGAAAGATAGATAGGACCATAGAACAGATCACACCTTCGTTTTAAAATACTCTGTCAGTAACCAATATCACCTGTCAAAAACCCACTTAAATTAAAATTAGAAAGCTCAGAAATGATATGACAGAGTTCAGGAAAGTATAAAATTGTTTCAGAAAAGATAGCTAAACCAGAAGGGATGCAAAAATGAATAAACAGAAAAAAATCTTTAAATAGAAGTTGAAAAGGAGGAGAAATTTAAAGACCAAAAAGAATGTGAAAAGATAAAAAGGATTTGAGAGAGAGTCACAAGTATTGAAGATAGGCAAAGGAGAAATAACATACAGATAAAAGACTTTTAGGAAGATAACCAAAGCAAGGAAACAGAACAAATATGAAAAACTATAATTCAGGAAAAAGTTTCTTAAAAGAAGATTTGAAACTACAGATTTAAAGAGAATGTTATGTACCTGAAAATATAAACCGGAGCAAACATCAAGATACATTCTAGTAAAATTACTCTGTAGAAAAAAAAATTCTTGGGATCTTTAAGAATAATGTAAATAACTTAAAAGGAAAAGACAAGTAGACTAACATCAGACTTTCTCACAGCAACACTTCCTGTCAGAATTAAATGGAGTAGTATTTTTAAGATACTCCAAGTAAGAAAATGTGAGCCAATGATCTTTCTCCAGCAAAACTGACTTTCTCATAGAAAGCCATAGATAACATTATCAATATGCAAGTCAAGAAATACTGTTTCCTTGACTCGTTCTTGAAAAGGTACTAGTAACTGCACTTTTGACAACCAAAATGATGATTGAATAAGTCTTGGTGAAGAGCATTATAAATATAATTACTTGTAGTATGAAAACTAAAGGATTTTTAAAATTGAGTATAATATGTAATGACTATATGTTTAGATTATGTAGATAGAGTACCACTGTAAAAAAGTTGAAATGAGAATAGAACAACTACATGCAAAAATTTTGTTAAACTCTATAGTAACTATATTCGTGTATAGGTATTACTGTTGAGTTTTTTGAGACTATAATGTTGGGTTAAGTAAATGACTGATTATCATATATTAACTTTATTGCCCTTACATATGTAGGATTCTTGGTGTGGGCGAAAGGAAATATTGATGAAATACTGAAGAAGTTAGATAAAAGAAACTGATAATTCTGAGTTTTTATTAGAAGTACTGACATGAGCTCATTAGCTATTTTATGTTATCAAAGTACATACACAGAAATATGCATGTTTATATACTATAACCACTAAAGAGGACTAGGGGGAAAAATGCACCCAGATTGTAATTTTGTAAAACCATTCCACCTTAAAAGAAATACCCTTCAGAGGAAATGATTGATTCTAAATCTCTGGCAAGAAAGGTACAAGGTGAACTGGAACATGATCATACCAGACAGCAAGAAGTGACTACAGACTACTTGGGTCATTTCAGAAAACCTGAGAAATAACTTGAGAGGCCTCTCACTGGTCAGTGACTGATAGAAACCCATCAAGTATGTTTAAATTCTTGAGTTCCTAATGATATTTTAAAAAGGAAGCAGTCAACTTCCAGAGGATGTTAGGAAACCAAATTCATTACCTCGAATGTTGATAATAAAGAGAGTCAGGCAATTTATCTTCCCTTTCTTATATGAATCTACCAGTAGCTGACAAAATAATAGCTATGGGAAAGCTATTCCAGTTTAATGAACAAGAAATGATATATTCGAGTATGATCAAACTTGCCATTTGCAGAAAATTTGCAAACTTGCCATTTGCAGAAAATTTGCAGGTAAAACAGAGGACAGGGAAACATTGAAATATGCCATGATTACATATTAGCAGATCTGGACATATAGGTTAAATATTCTAGGTCCTTCAACAGATCAACTGTAAGAAGTGATGAGGGAACCTATAGATTAAAAAGAGATTGAAAATGTAGTTGAGGGAGAGATGAATAGGCTGAGCACAGAAGATTTTTAGGGTAGTGAAAATACTCTGTATGATACTGTAATGACGGATATGAGTCATTATGCATTTGTCCAGATCTATAGAATGTACAACACTTAAGATTTATCTCTAAGGTAATCTATGGATTTTGGGTGATTATGATGGGCTGGTATAAGTTCATCAGTTGTAACAAAAATACCACTCTGGTGGGGATGTTGATAATTGAGAAGACCGTGCCTGTGTTGGGATAGGAAGTATATGGGAAATTTCTTTTCCTTCCTCTCAATTTTGTTGTGGACCTAAAACTGCTCTAAAAGTATAACAGTCTTTTAAAAAAAGAGAGACTTAAAAGACATAGCAAACGAAAAAAATAGGTGCTCAAGACTAAACTAGTTTTCTGTGGATGCACACTTGGGTAATAAAACTATAAAGAAAAGTAAGGACGTGACTACTGTGAAGTCGAAATAATAGTTACTCTTGTGGAGAGGAAGGGTTCTGGATGGGATTGGTGAACACCTTCTCAGGTCGTTGGCAAAGTTCTTTCTAGACCTGGATGAAGGGTACTGGGTAACCACATAGTAACTAATTAAGTTATATATTTGTCTTGTTTGATTTTCTGTCTGCTTTATTTTATAATAAAATTTAAACACAAGTTATCTATAAGCTTCTCAGCAGCTAGAGTAAAATGAGTCACTAGCACACAGCATTGGAAAGGTAGAAACGTACAAGCTCTTTGTAAGAGGTTTTCATCATACTAAATTCGAGAAGAAATTTTAATGTAGAATCCATAAGGGCTATAATGGGTATTATTTGAATTTTTTTTTTTTTGGTGTGTGTTAATTTCATATTACTTTTCCATGGTTGGCTTTGTTTAAAATTGGGAGCATATTTCAGTAAAGGTAATTTTACAAATGATTACGCTAATGTTCAAGATGGAAATCTTGAATCTAAAATAAGGATAGATCTTAGAGTAACCAGGTAAGGTATAAACTCTGTCTCTCTTAAATGGTCTTCCTTTAAGCTAGTTTAGTTTTTGCTTTTGATAAGAGCATGTAGAAGAAGAGCACAGTACTTAGGCACTTACTAGGTGTTTAGTAGATGTGTGTCAAATCGTATTATTTATTATAGAATAATAATTGTGTGCTATTCTTTATGATTATGATGCTTTCGGTCAGTTGTCAGCAAGGCATGAGCTTTTAGCTGCTCTTCCAGTGATAAAGGATTTGTCCTTAAACTTTCATATTTTTTGAATTCCTTTTGAGATGCACACCAGTGCATTTGCTGAAAGGCATTCAGTTTAAGGATGCAAACTGATCTTGGAAGGAGTAAGCTAATTGATCACCAGTAGGCCCTTGAGTACAATATCCATAACTTTAGTGTTAGATCTGTTAAATTCTCCAAAGAGATCTCACACAAAAGTGAAAAAGAGTCTTACCATTCAGTTCTGGGAAAAGCTATATAATTGCTGATTCTTAGTCTTTTTTTGTTAACTGAAATACCCAGATAAGCTATACAATTCCCATGAAGAACTTCAAAGATTCATTCCTCCCCTTCTTCCTTAGAAAAAAAACAACAGATATTTATAGTATATACTTAATTATTTTATATTTGTATATCACTCAAAATAGACTTCGTATAAGCTGCGGATAATAGTTTTTAAGTGTGTCAATTGTTTTTGGACACAGATAACTCAAGGTTCTTATATGTATTTCCTAACATGAATTAATAATACCTCCTAAACACTGTCCCAGCAGAAAGTACAATACTTTTAAGACTCTTATGTGCTTTCTGAGATAAAATGCCGAGTTCTTTCTTCTCTATACAGCAGGGGAAGACTGTATTATTTATCTTTTAAGAAAAAAAAATTATCAATATATTGTTAAGATGGTAATTCTTCTTGAATTGGTCTGTAGATTCAACACAGTCTCAACAAAAAAATCCCAAAGGCTTTTAATGTGGGTGTGTAAGTGTGCTTTTTTTTTTTAAATAAATTGAATCTAAATTTATGTGGAAATGCCTAGGACCTATTAAAATAACTTAATTGATTTTATATAATTTAAAAAAGTATGACAGCTTTCCACTTGATTTCAAGACATACCATAAAGCTAGAATAATTAAAACAAGGAAGTATTAAATCTGAGGATAGTTAGAGATCAACAGAACAGAATAGTGTTCAGAAACAGGTTCACATATATATGGATGATTGGCTTGAACATAGGTATCTGGGATGTAAATATGCTCTTTTAACCTGACTTGACAAACACTGTGGAAATAATAAACTTTAAAAACTAAGGTGACTATAAAAACCCTCTCTGGAAAATTTAAATTCCTAATTACTAGAGTCAGGTTTTCAAGTTACGGTTATTAAAAAACACTTCATTTTTATCAGTGTCATTCAGTAGAAATAGGAAGTGTGGTGAAATGGTTGGAGGCAAGTCTAGAGAGATGGATAGGAAGGAGCCACATCATGTAAGGTCTAATATTCTAAGTTAGGTCATTTGAATTTTCTCCTGAAAAGTATTAGAAGTCATTTCAAGTAGTAAATTGACATGGCTGGATTTGTTTTTTAGAAATGCCATTTTGGTAGTTGTGTAGAAAAGGATTTAAAGACTAATTATTTCAGTTCCTTAAATCTCCCAATGAATTGTCATTGTTTTCAGGATAAAGTACAAACTCTTTATTGTGATAAAATGTTCCTTTCGTTACTTCTTTCTTTTTTTTACATAGGAAGAGAATGAGGTTGAGTTCAGCTTTGGACATGTTTGTGCTTGAGTTGTTTACGGAAAACTATGGTGATAAAGTCTAGAGAGCTTAGCAGAGCAGTCTCAGAGGAAGATATAGATGTATAGTTATTATCAAGTTAATGGTTATTGAAGCCGTGTACTATAAACATAGGGGCATTTTATATCAGTGCTAGAGACATAGGCAAAGATAACAACCACATTCCAGAAACCTTGAAGAATTTCTCCAGGGTTCGAGACTGAAAGATGTCCTAATCAGACTGAGCTGGTGCGTCACTGACCCGTCCTTGTTTACCTTCCTAGCTCTTATAACATAGCACTGCTGTGTGATATATGGGACAGTTGTTGAGAGTTAATCCTAAGAGTTTTCATCACAAGGAGAAAAAATTTTTTTCCTTTAAATTGTTATTTATATGAGATGATGGTGGTTAGCTGAACCTGTTGTGGTAATTATTCACAATAGATGTTGGTCTCCCTAGTAGAGATTCATTTTTTAACTCTTGTTGTGGCACACTACCAAAGAACTGCACTTTGATTGTGCCTGCCACTGTTGTTTTCACTACCCATGATCAACTCCTTGAAGTAACTTGCATTTCCAGGGGGATACCTTCTTCGTAATCTTAGCCAGAGAGAAGAAAAGTGAAGACTATGTTCAGTTATCTTTACTTTCAGGAACAAGTCTCTATTGGCTGAACAAATTGGTAAATGACCAAAGAATTTGACAAGAATGAGTAACAGCCTCCTTAGCTCTGCTTTTTATTCAGCTCTGTTAATTACATACTGTATTTAAGAAAATTAAGTTTTTTATCATGCATTCCCTGAGTGTCTAATGTCCACCTAATTTGTGCACATAGTGTTGTATGAGATCCTGGGGAATATAAATAGGCCAGAGTCTAGTATTTACTTCATTCTAATAGGCTGTTTTTAAGAACTTTTTAGTGATTTAAAAACTACCAAATGAAATGTTCACTTTAGATGTAAAATGTTATTCCTTTATCAGAAATGTTAAAATATTGAAAACATGTCCTGAAATTGAGGACTCATTTTTGAAATGAGTTTATTAAGTATCAAGCATAATGCTAAATGCTTTTACATATATTATCATTTAATCTTCACAATAAATCAGTGAGGTTAGATTATTTTCATTTACAAATGAGGAAAACAAAGCTTGCAGAAATAATATAAGTAGTAAGTGTCAGGGACATTTGAACTCAGCTCTGTTTGATTTCTTATATAAATGTTTTTAATCAGTATATAAAATGAGTATGTCTTTTAGGGAGGGATTTTGTTTTTCCTATTTGTTTATTCTATGGTATTTAGTTCATTAGAGTAAATTTTAACTTTTTACTTAATAATATACAAAGGACTTAAAAGGCTTTTTTCTCTCCAAAGTTTTTCAAAGATCTGATACGCAGTTCTTTAAGATTATTAATGAAGTGCTAAGTAATTTAGTTTTCAGTATTCTTTATTTTTCAGTTGTGTTGTCTTTCTTGGCAACTTCTCAGAACTCTCTCTTTATGTCCTACCATAATGAATTTTGGAAGACATTGTGAAATATGCAGATCTATTTAAATTTGGACTTAAACTGTGATATCACTCCTATAAATACCTTAATCACTTTAGTGAACTTAATAAAGCTTTTTATTTAAAAAGTGGCAGAAACTACTTCAGTAGATGTCATGACAGTTCTTTTGGGGAAATAAGAGAGAAAAGTAATCTACTAGAGAGGAGAAAATTAAGAAAAATGAGAGGAGAAAATTGGTGATGTAGGCTGGCAAAATAGGTATGATGTTCTAAAACAGAAAGTTTGTTTGGTAGACTAGTCATGCTAATCTTGTATTCAATTTTTAAATGTCTGGCCCAAATATAAAACACCTAGGATCATTTCATGCGCAATAACCTGCAAATTCTTAGAAAAAAAATATTTTATTGATTTCGAGTTTATTTTACTGGCAGTATCTTAGATATTACAGATCATCAGATAAGCTCAAGGACCTAAAATTGGATTATCTTCCCTAAAATATGTGATACTCTTTATTTCTCTTCAGTTGCTTAAATCATCCCACTCATCTTCCTTCTGTCTTTTCCTCCCTCCCAGCTGGGCTCTTTATGAAAATATTATATTTGATATCATGAAAATGTCAAAGCATTTATTTTCTTGAATATTATTTTGGCTCAAAACATTTTTTGTTCATTATTCAAGAGTATTTCTAATTATGTAATTCTCCATGACACTGCAGGGTTCTGTGCCTTGAGTACTAATCAGGCATTCTACCTTTTTTCTCATATAGTATGGCTTGCTTTTGAAATTTTTGGGTCTGTTTTGTCTCATGAACACATTCTGCCAGTGGTAGGACTTCCTTTTTGCTACATGACTTGCGAAGGTTAAGTAACCATGTAGCAGAAAGCCAGATGAGATGATCTTTTGTTAGAGCTAGACTGGGATTTGCAGAGAAAGCTCTTACCAGAGCGCCTTTTTTAGCCTTCTGTATGTTTTTACTTTCAGTTACCAAAACCATAAGGAATGATGAAATAAACAGGCTCAGATGTTTGTTCTTTCACATCAAGAGGGGAAAAACCTATTGCTGATTTAAAACTACTTCCCAGTGCCAGCTGTAAACTCCAGGATTTTTCTTTTTGCCCACTTTTCTCCTTCTAACGAGATGAATTATGTGGAAGGATGGAAGATGTGAGTCTAGAGATGGAAACTTGACCACAGTGCTAATACTTGGGCCTTCTCTGTCTGGAAGCTTCTAGTGAACCTGGGGCCTGCTGCCAAGTTAGGGACCATTCTGAAGTACTTGTTTGGAGATTTTGGACACCAGGGAAATATATTTGAAATTACATTGTGTCTTATTTTTCGCAGTTGTATTTGACTTTGAGATACGTGTTACTCAGGGTTTGTATGTGTTAATGTGGCTTATAGGACCATTTTAATGGGAGAGATGAAGTTTTGATAAAAGAAGAAAATATAGAAATGTTTGAGTTTTTCTCTTTGTGTTAATAGGCAGGCAGTGGTTAAAGGTTCCCTTCCACATCCTTTTGCCTTGACGTTATTTGAGGACACATTGTACTGGACTGATTGGAATACACACTCCATTTTGGCTTGCAACAAGTACACTGGCGAGGGTCTGCGTGAAATCCATTCTAACATCTTCTCTCCCATGGATATACATGCCTTCAGCCAACAGAGGCAGCCAAATGGTAAGTGATCTTGATTTTTAAATTGCAAGTTGGAATAGCTTTGTGGCACTGTGATGTCTGGTGTTCTTGAGAGGCAGGAGGAGGAAGGACATATCTTGAGGTAGTGGGGAGAAATAGAAAATAGGGAAAACAGCAAAATATAATTCAGGTTAAACAACAACCTAAACCATTTGTAGCTTGATATCTATTACTACAGACCCCTTCAGCTCCTTGTTTGAGTCTAGGGTTATGGAAGTAGAGAAGAGAGAAATAAAGTAAGAAATTGAGTTAGCTCATATGCTAAGCTTATACACAGTGCATTTCTTGGTCATATTATTTCTCTCTAATATGTGTTTGATTTTTTTTCATGTGAGTATATTTAAAAACACACACTTTTTTTGGATGGAATCTTCTATTAATCTAACCGGTGGAGTTAAGTACTTCAGGTTGCTGAATAAAGTACCTGCTTAAACTTTTTTGTGCACACTCTCTAGCCCCCTTTTTTCTTAGTTTTGCTTCTATTTTTTGGTCAGCCTTTACAATGACTTCGACTGTGACAATGGCTTATAAAAGAAGACTAGAATTAGGTTTAAAAAAGAATATGAGAATGTTAAGTGTTTGGCACTTGTGCGTAAATACATATTTGGCATGTCTCTGATTCTATTCCATAGCCAAAAATAAAGGGTTTTTGGATTATGCATTGCTTTGTATTAGCTCCTTCCATTTAGCGGGTCATATCTTTAGATGTTGAATTTGTTTTATTGGAATCTTATGATCATGAGTCCATAAAAATGTTTTTAAATGTATGTGTTACTCTTCTGTAAAAAAAGAAAATGTTTAGTTACTTCTATGAATTTTTTATTCTCGTGGTTAGCCCTCAGAAAAGAATTTACTTGTTTTTTTCCTAAATTGCACTGTTGATTCTTTGTTTTACTAGTTTGAGAATTTGTAGTTACCTATGATATTATTTCCTTTTATCTTTCATATTTTGTTGATTTTTCATTGATAATTATGTTGATTTTTTTCTATGAATATTAAATGAATCCCTTTCCTTAATTTCTGCAAATTTGCTAATTAATCTCTGCTTCTCAGTTTTCTCTTGTTTAATCTATATCCTTATCTTTTTCATGTTAATCTTTTCAAAGTGTGACTTTTGGTCACTGGAATTACTTTTCTTGACTTTCAGTGCCCTCAGCCACAGTCTGTTTTCATTCACATTAAGTTCTTATTAGTCACCTTAGTTAGACTAGTCACCTTATTATCTCCCAGTGTACAGCCTCCAAGCTTAAGTTCATATGGTTTCACTACACTTGAAATGTCCTCTTACATATTTTTTCTATCCTTTAAGTTTCTGGTCATGTCCTGTCTCCTCCATGAAGCTTTGTTTTTTTCAGTGTTTAAATGCCTAGTGATTTATTTCCCTTTTGACTCTATATTTATTTGCAGTCTATAATGTGCAAAATAGCATTTAGTTTCATTGTTTTGTATTGTTTTCCAGTTTTATTGTTTGTACTGACTAGATTATAAGCTCTTTCAGGGCAGAGGCCTCCTGCTTTGTTTCTTGTGTATTCCTCTTGGGTACAAAATGCTAAGTAAATTCTCACTGATTAATTCCCTTCCTTGCAGATGGTCTGGTAGTCAAGCACCTGGATGACATTTGGTAATAATTTGGTTTATCACAGTTGCTTATGTTATGGTTGTTAACCTTTGTGTACCTAGAGTGAGGGAGGTCATCTGTAATCATTGGTATTAATCATTGTGATTTATATTTGACAGCTACAAATCCATGTGGAATTGATAATGGTGGTTGTTCCCACTTGTGTTTGATGTCTCCAGTCAAGCCTTTTTATCAGTGTGCTTGCCCGACTGGGGTCAAACTCCTGGAGAATGGAAAAACCTGCAAAGATGGTAAGAAGATGGTCTCTAAAAAGGAAAAATTTTAGATAGCAATTGGGATTCTTTATGATTTATTTTATTTCTCTTTAATAAGCTCTATATGTTACAGCGCTTTAGGAGACTAGTCACTTAATCTTAGTGTTCACATTTGGTTATGTAACAGGAATGTTTTGTGTTTTATGGCCTTATATAGTATTTTATAAATTAATATTTAAAATTTTTAACATAGTGTTTTTGGAAAATATTAGGGGGTGCTCTTTTCTCTATCAAATCTTACAGATATTATATTCGTTTCCTATGGAAATGAGTATTCTCCTAAAGAATACATTTTTAACAGTAGGTAGCACTTGTACATAAAGAACCTCTGCAAGGAAAAGAGGTTTATTAAATGTTTAACTATAAAGATTATCATGGGGTATATTTTCTAAAATTGTTTGAATAGTATTTTTAATTGCCTTTGAACAACAGAGAAGTGCTTTCAGAAGAAGAAAAAATTCCATATTGTACTGTCTAAAGCAACCTCTTTCTATACTTAACACCTACATTGCCTCTTCTCCTTACTTTCTTAATTCCCTGTAGAGAAAGGGCATGTTGGAGAAGTATACTGATTAGGACATTTCAAGGGACTTCTGGTTTGGGAGAACACCAGTTCTTCTCTTTTTCTTCTTAATGAGAATGTTATTCTTCATTCTTATCCCTATGGATCACCATCTGGTTCTCTAGCCACCAGCAAGACCTGGTAAGAAATTGTTATATTTAGCAGTGGCTTCTTTATCTAACTCTAAAAAGCAGAAGCCTTTATTTCGGATTGGGTTAGAGTTCCTGGCAAGGAGGTCAGAGAGTCAGAGAGATGGAATTGAGCCAGTGTACAGGATATTTGTCATGACTTGGCATTGATAAATTATCCTCATAGTCAAAGGTGAAGCTGGCTGACTCTTGTCAGACGGTTTCCATGGCAAACAATAATTTGGTTTCAATTTAAAACAAAAGGTTTTTGTAATGTCGCTTTTTTGTTTAAAAATGTAGCTTGACTTTAAAACAGAGGATTTGTTTTAGTAATAATGGTCTGTCTATTCCGTCACAGTGTGCAAATGTACATGTTTAACAAGTGTTTTGAATTTCAGATATATATTTGGCATGTACTAGCCTTAAGTTAACTATTCTGTTTTGATCACTTTGCTCAAATTAACAGCTTCACTTTCTATAACGTCTTTGTTTGCAAAGTTTTGGGCTGGCTCCTTTTGGTAGTTAGCAGAGGCAATGAATTTTACAAAGTTATTACTCTTTGGTGCCTGCTGTGGCATTTAGGACTGTATTTTCTCCAAGATAGAGTTCATTTGTAATTAGTCCTACATTCAAAAAACTGATGTTGAAAGTTTTACTGTTCTCAATTTTTTCAACTGTAATTCCAGATTGAAGCTTGAAGTTTAATGCCAGTATTTTCTTTTGGACTCATTTCTTTGGTTAGGAATCTTTTCACTCTTTCAGATGTCAACTTGCTTACTATCTTTTATTAGCTTTTGTAGTTAGATGTATTTTTGCTAGTGATTTACTTGAACATTAAAAATCAAAACAAAAAAAGATCGAGCTTAATATCCTCATTCTCAGCTGTGTTTTTATTGAATACTAATTTGTGTTTAAAATATTTCATAAATCTGATTTAAAGCAAGTGTAGTGAAATAAAAATTTGAAAATATTTTCTAATGATAATAATTTATTAGCTAATATTTATTGAGTACTTTTATGTGTAGTACATTCCTGAGTTTTACATTTATCTCCTTTAATCCTCACAGCAACCCTAATAAGATCCAGATGAAGAAACTAGGCTTACTAGGTATTTTGCCTAGGTTTACATAGCTACTTGAAACTAGGTATTTTGCCTAGGTTTACATAGCTACTTGAAACTAGGTATTTTGCCTAGGTTTACATAGCTACTTGAATCCAGTTCTAGCAGATCCACAACTCTTACTCTTAACCACTGTGTTAGATTTATCTGATTCCTTCTTCCTACTGCTGCTAGCCTTCTCCATAGCCTCTTTTGCCCTAATAATGTCAGGCATTGTCTTATAGATCTCTTTGTGAAAACAGCTTTACTGAGATATAATTTATATACCATAAAATGCAGCCATTTCAAATGTACAAGTCGGTGATTTTTATAAATTTATAAATGTGCAGCCATCATGAACCAATTTTAGAACATTCTCATCAGTCACAAAAGGTCGTTGTCCTAGATTTCCTTACCTTTTTAAGCATACTTTTTGAACAAAAGATCTATATTATGTCTCTTTCTTCCTTTAATATTTAGCTACTTAGCTTCCTAGTCATTACTTATTATTCATTATACCTTTAAGTAGCTGTTTTAATTTCAGGCCTATAAAATGAATGAAACCAGAGAGTGAATCAAAACTTGGTTGGGAGAGCTCTGCCATTACAGAGCTTCACCTCATAATTAAATTCCTATTTCACTGCATTACTTTCCATTTCCATCTTAAATAGACCCTAATATCCTTTTGTACTCATTTACTTTTCAATTCCTGAAGTTCTGCATTCTTTATTTAGAGTGGCTAAATTTTGCCTGTCGGTTTCATTTCTTTTTTTTTCACCCATATTTTTCACTTTGTTGTCCTAGGTGCCACTGAATTGTTGCTTTTAGCTCGAAGGACAGACTTGAGACGCATTTCTTTGGATACACCAGACTTCACAGACATTGTTCTACAGTTAGAAGACATCCGTCATGCCATTGCGATAGATTATGACCCTGTGGAAGGCTATATCTACTGGACTGACGATGAAGTGAGGGCCATACGCCGCTCATTCATAGATGGATCTGGCAGTCAGTTTGTGGTCACTGCTCAAATTGCGCATCCTGATGGTATTGCTGTTGACTGGGTTGCCCGAAATCTTTATTGGACAGACACTGGCACTGATCGGATAGAAGTGACAAGGCTCAATGGCACCATGAGGAAGATCTTGATTTCAGAGGACTTAGAGGAACCCCGGGCTATTGTGTTAGATCCCATGGTTGGGTAAGAAGCTCTGCTGATAGAAAGTTTTGCCTGGTGTTTCTGTTTTCTACAGGTCCCTAAAAATATTGACAAAAACAGTATCAATCATGTGTTGGTTTCCAGTAAATAGCTCTTTAATGGTTGTCCGTTTTTAGAAATAGTGATTGGAATAAAATCTCGTTAAAGAATTGCTAGTTTTTTTCCTTGAATGTTTTGAATACTTTTTCTTTCTAAATTAAAAGTCAATGCTTGCTGACTTTGGGTGTTGGCTGCAGATTTTGCCGAGGTTGCATCATGACCATGAAAAATGTGGAAAGAAATTGTTTTCAGAACTCTTTCTCTTCCCATAAAAGAATTTTGTCCCATTTGCAGTACTTCTATAATGATATGGTAAAAAATATATCTTTATATATTTCCAAATATATGAATGACTTGATTTCCAAAACTTTGTCAGGATGTGCAGCTTTATGCCTGGTCTTTTTTTCCTTTTTTTTTTTTCCTTTTTTTTTTTTTTTTTAGCCATAACACCCTGACCACAGTTCAGGGAAACACAGCTTTCCACATACTCACCGATGTTATTTGTTACTATGAGATTCATTCTGAGGATGAACATAGTGACAAATCCTTACACTTCAGTGTATGCAATGCCTTAGAGCCACTTAAACTCCCAGGAGCCACAAGAATCACTTAGCACCACAGGAAGAGTGAGTTATTTTGGGAAATCAGTTTGTTATCTGAATACTACCACTGGGATAACCTTTTTGGGTTGGATGACAAGCCAGATAACAAAAGAGAGGATCATTCAGGGGAAAAAACCCAAAATATTTTGAAAAAATGTAACTAAAAATGGAATTCTCGTTCTTAGAAGTCATTTTCATGATCAGTTCTAGAAAACACTGTTTAATCAGAAAATTTCTTATAAGCTTATATGCTGCTATTATAAATGTCTTAAACATACTCTTGCTATGGTTAAGTCCTGGTTTTTTTCTCCTGTGGTGTTAATCGATTATAACAGTGTAGTATGAGGGGTGGATCTCAATTTTAGAATATCTGAAAGTTATAGTTTATTATCTGTTTTTAGCTCATTTTCTGTATACTTCTATAGGTACATGTATTGGACTGACTGGGGAGAAATCCCGAAAATTGAGCGAGCAGCTCTGGATGGTTCTGACCGAGTAGTGTTGGTTAACACTTCTCTTGGTTGGCCAAATGGTTTAGCCTTGGATTATGATGAAGGCAAAATATACTGGGGAGATGCCAAAACAGACAAAATTGAGGTTTGTTTCTCGCTTTTTCATTTTAAAACCAGTTTTTATAATGGTTTTGAGTTGATGGTAATTTGATACAGATATTCTTACATCTTGTCTGGGGTTCCAGACGTATCTTTTATAGAAATTTTACTCAAATTTTCGGATTCTAGGGATTATGTATTCTATTGTACCTAACTCTAGGATTTTTGAGTTATACTGGCATAAGAAATGGGTATTTATCTATTTCTAGTTTTAAAAGTTTATGTGAATAATTTTCTTCATTATAGTAAAAGCCACTGCCTAGATTTCCTAGGAGCAGTTTCTGCACAAATCAAGTATTATGATAAGATCTATACTGGAAGAGCTTGTAGTCATGTCAGGAAAACAAAGCCCATACATGCATATATATAGCTTTTTTTGTTATTGGTGTTGGGAGCCGGTGATGGTATATATTAAGTATTAAAATTGTTAAATGCAAACAGTTTTTAAATTGATTTATGAACTGTGTGATAGATTAATTAACCCAAGCTAGGGAAAAAATAATTACCAAATGATAGAATTAAGTTGTGGCCATTGGAATAGAATTATGGTGGAAACAACCAGTGGTGAATATTTTTTCACAGTGTTTTGTAAATGGCATATATCTTTGATATTGAGTGTGAAGTCTAAATTTCACAACTTCATTTAGGCTTTGCTAGAGATCTGGGTCTCATACTTAAAACAGAATTTCTATCACAATATTCTTTTGGGGGGCTGCATGACCTCTCATGTAAGGAGTGGCTTTGAATGACTCTTCATAGCCACAGCAGATATCTCCTAATACATAGATAATTTGGGACCTAGAGCAGTTATTTCAGAAAGGTAATTCTGAGTGAGTAATGAATAAAAGGACCTTCCTTTCAGAATGGAAACTTGGAATGGGAAAAAAAACCCTATTAGTATTCTCACCAGGCTCAAATACTGAGAACTGCATCTCTTATTCTTGCAGCTGGTTTTCATTAATAGAAAATTTTGCATAGACTTGACTATATAAATTTTCTCCCCGTTGTTAGTTTTTCACTACCCCCCTACCCGCCTTTAAATCCAAGTTAGTGTTTGAATCTTTAACAGCTGGAGTGCAGTGCTAATGAGACAAAGGTTATGGGTTCACTTTTCAGATAGGCTATTAGTTTCACTCGGATTGGCTTGAATACAAATTGCACACCCATTCTCAACCAGTTCACAAATGTGTTATTGTTGATCAGCTGTGTACTGTACATGAGTGTGGAGGTATTACTACTCTTAGAAAAACAGTTTAAAGCCCATGTGTCCAAGAAGAATGTACATAAGGGAAGAACACATAATTTATATTAGGGAAGAGCACTCGATTTATTATTTTGTAGGGATTTTTAAAATTCCATATTTCGTCTTAATCTTTTTTAGCTTACTATGACTGACTGAGTAGATTGTAAATAAAACATTTGTTTTTACTGTGAACAAGTCTTATTTTCCCTACTACAGATCACTTTTTAGCACTTTCGAGAAATTTATTCAAAATCACTAGTAGTTCGGGAGAGATTCAGGTAATGAGAATTTATGGAGGTTTTGAGTGACACTATTTAAGAATAAAAATGAGTACACATTACATAATAAAATATATATTAAACAGGATTCATTTTCTTAGTTTGCAGCGAGTGTATATCTTAAAATTAGTGTTCATTCTGGCCTCTGTGTTCTGTCTTCTTGAGCTATATATGAGTGTACAGTGGTGTCAGTTGCTCTTCAATTTCTCCTTCTTCCCTGAGTGGTACCAGCATCCTTAAAGCTACCTTTCAGATCTGTGTCTCTTCCTCCAGTTTTGCTGGAATACAGCTGCTATTTGTCCTCTTTTGGACAGATTATTTGGAGTTAGTGGTTCATCTACTTCCAACAAATTATATACATAAAGACCTCTTCTAGTCTTTCCTCTGGAGATTCTGATGCAATTTCCCTAATTGAGCATCAATGCTTTTGTCATTTTCTTTTCACAAACACATCTGAGAGATAGAGAACAGGTATTGTTATTCATTCCCTTCTTAATTTATGATGATGTGTAAAATTAATTTATGGCAAACTAAGGAAAAAGCACAGCTCTTTATCTAAATTAATCTTGCATAATTGGGGGAGAAAACTGTTGGTTTCCCTTTTTGAGACTAGAAGTGATTATAGAAGCAACTGCCACCACCAGCTTTTCATCTTGGTTTACTTAATAGTAAGTAGATTATGTTGAACTTGAAACACATATAATTTTTAAAATACTTTTTCTGAGAAGATTATTTGCTAGCCTTTTGTTATGTAGCAGCTGATCCTCAATACTGATCTGACCCTAGTTTAGGTCACATGTTTTCTTCTAGTCCCATCCTCTTAAGAAAGCTTTCCAGCTTTTGTCATCCCAAGAATGAAAGCTGCTTTTTCCTGGGTCTATAAAAAAATCAGATTATGACTTTAATAGCCCTGTTCTTTTCTGGAAGACTTAGAGTTTCTTGGAATCAAACTGCCCTATATGTGTTTATAGTACATTTGGGAAGAAAAGGTACTTGTATGGTAAATTATTATGTAACAAGGTAAGGCATAGTAAACTCTTGGGTTTTGAGCGAATCTTATGGGAAAAGCTTGGAATGTTTATTCACTATTTGTTCCCTCAGTGGAAGTTCCTTAGATCAGGTTCTCACTTCCTTTTTATATAAGGGGGAGATGTAATCAGATGCTAGATATATAGGGGAACTAGGGCTAAGGATTAGGGAAACCAGAGAAAAGTAATGAATGGGAGCTCTGGGTTTCAGATTCAATTTTTATTGTACAATATTGCAGAAGGAATGAACAGGTTTACCTGAGGTTTATAACCATCTTCTGCAAAGAGGGATGGGATACAGGGAACTGCTAACGACATCAAAATTTTTAAAAGACTGTCATAATATTTGACTCATGCTTTGATAAAAGAATGTGTCTATGAGGATATGTCTGATTTCCTTAATTGTCAGCTGATAGTGACCACTTACCTATAGGTGATAGTAAAAAGATACATGCCCGTACTTGTTTGTGCTGCTTTCTCATTATGCTGAAATCATTTCATCGCCTTTTATGAACAAGCTTCTGATTTGGTTGTCGGCACTGGGCTTCCCCCACCCCCTGCCCTGCCCTTGTGTTAATGTAATGTTCGGGGGCTTCCTTATAATAAAGTACTAAAGCATTAGCAGAAGGGATTATTTCTATTTTTCTGATAGAGGAAGCATCAGATAAGCCTTTATTTCTGTTTTATAAGACCCTGCAGTAGGCAGAAACACATTGTTTCTTAACAACATTCTCATTTTTCTTGGTTACATTTCACTGCCAAAAACATCTGTTGCACTGAAGGCCTGCAGTACTGCTTACCAACAGCAGACATATCATTGATAATTCATAAGTTTAAAGCATTTTTCTTGCCATTATATAAAGTTAAGAATACACTGCTAACTTGTATTTTTTGGGGGATGTTTTTCTCATTACATCTCAGTTTAACTGATTGAAGAAATTAATGTGTTTCGAATCACTGGTTTTATCGAAAATAATACTGTCACAGCTAATTTTTTTTCACAATTTATTTTCTCATTAAATACTTTTTATTTCACTTTTTTCCTTCCTTCATTTCTTAGTTTCTGTGGACAAATTCAGCGACACTTAGTAGTTAGGGGTAAAAAGAGAGATTTTCTCATCTACTTAAAGGGCCTGTAGATGTGTTTTGAAATCCCCCTTATTGTAAAGTTCCCTACTTTGGAGAATACAATGCTCACAGGTAGTTTTGTCCAAATCTAATTATACCTGGCATAATTTTGTTGAAAACAGAAATGGAGATTTTTAGAACCTTGAGCACTAAGAAATTTTGAATAAAGAGAGAATTATTGTGTAGGATCCCTGCTGAAAACTTGGCATTTGGTGAATGTTCTATTGCATATTCTAAGGCTGAAATTGCAGCACTACATTTTACTCTCATGACAACTTTTTGTATTTTATCAATACCCTAATAAGGAAATTGTTTCTCAAGTATTCAGATTTCTTTTTAAAGTAATTTGTCTAGCATCTTTAGCCTGTAAATCTATTAAAACACATAAAGACCCATTTATGTTGATTTTTCTTATTGTTTGTTTCTAAGATTACTTCCTCAAGAAATCATAATATAGTCGTTTGTTGAGATAAAGCTCTTTTGATTATATGACAAGTACAAACAAGTACTTCCTTTTGAATCTTTGCTAGTTTATAACATTCAGTGTTCTTTAAAATAGATTATAGTATACTTTCAGTTTTAGATAATCAAGATACTGAACTTAAATACTTGAATCTTTGCCCATTTCTACTACTTTACCACACTATGTGTATGTATGTGAATATATATTTTTCCCGTCACCTTCTTAACATACAATAACAAGAATGATATTGATAACCTGTTGTTAGATTCCTCAGCTCAACAGAATACCTGGATTTGGGGACTATATTCTTTGAGTTTATAAACATGGTGCTGCCCTATTATATCATCTTGCATCTGTTTGGAGTATATCTTATAATAATATATTTTTAAACTCCTATTTGAAAGTTACTTGTTCATGTACAATTCTAGTAATGTTATTTAACTCATTATAGTCTACAGCAGCCAAAGTAGTACATCCCCAGTTATATGCTCAGTTGTCTCATTATCCACTTGACTTTGTCTGCTTCTAAAAAAGTTATTGCATGTATATAATGAGAGAACAGTCTTTGATGATAAGTGTAATCATGCTTTCCTGAACTGTCACTACAAACCCTAGAGCCTCACTAATCAAGATGCTTTGCCTCCTTTAGGAATAAGTATAGTTTTATCTATATGTAAGATAATCTGATGCATGTTGGTACTTAGCATTTTAGTCACCACGTTTGAACTTGTTTTTGGATCATTTTTTTAAATGTTATGCTTTTATACTTTTTCTTATGTTTTAATATAAAATCATTTAATATGTGGAGACATTTTTAGTTTCAATCTGAAATGTTTAAAACTATTCTTTGAAGCTTGTCAAATATGTCAATGTTTTTTACTAATAGAGTCCATGTAAAACATTATTTTTAGGAGGTTATTATTTCTCTATAGGTGGGAAACATTTAAAAAGGGTCATAGAGATTTAATTTTTGTTTTTCAAAGTTTGGAAGGATGTGGAAGAGTAGGCCGTTATATAATGGCAAGGATCATAATTTTGAGACTTCGTGGGAGGGAATTTGCAAACCTTGGAGAAGTTAACAGTGACAGGCATTTTAACTTTTTTTCCATTTAAAGTTATCACCAGCTATTGAAAGATTCTGTGTCATAGTCATTCCTAAAGTTATCCATAATGAACAATGGATTCTCCTTCAATTAGACCTGATAAGAATGTTATATGCAGGCCCCATATTTTTTTGTGTTGTTGTACTCTATTATAGATTTCTCAAACTCTTCATTCATTTTATACTATAATTTGTTTTTTTGTTAGATTTGATCTGAATTTCATCTACAGATATTAAGTAAACATTATTTTATGGGTTTTCAGAGTGTTGTTTTTGAATAAAATAAAGTTGTTTTCAGATCTCATAAAATTAGCTATGATTTCTAAATAGTATCATATACTCACTCAAACATTTTTTCTTTTTACCCCAAGTTTTTCTTCCTAAAATTCAGCAGTGCTTGGTGCTTTTTGCTTAGTGCTTTTTGCTTAGTTAGCTTTGTTAGCCCAAGGTTAGAAAACTTTCTATTTAGAAAGAATGGAATTCAAGTTTCCTGATTCCTAATACAGTACTTTTTGTATTATGCTCTGTTGCCTCTTTTTAACTATTCATTTTGAAATAATTTTGGGCTTAAACAGAAAATTTGCAGGAATACTGTATCGTTCACCCAGCTTCAGTCTATATACTCAGAACAATGATCAACTCCAGGAAGTTAGCATTGATACCATTTCCATTATTCCTGTTATATTTGTTAATTGGAATTCTCTCATAAGGAAGAACTGTCCCTCTATGCCTCTATTTATTCAGTTATTCATGTAAATCAATTTGGATCTATGGATGTTTATTCTATAGGGTATAGTCCATTATTATCATTATATTGTTGTAAAAATTTCCCAGAATTCTCATAAGAAGCACCTTCAAGTTGATTCCTATGTCCTTTTCACATGTCTTCATCTTTATTTTTTTAATTGTGATAACACAACATAAAACATACCATCTTGACCATTTTAAGTGTATGGTAGAATAGTGTTAATTATATGCATATTGTTGTGCAACAAGATCTCTAGAACTTTTTTCCCTTGCAAAATTGAAACTCTATACCTATGGAATAACTCCCTTTCCCTTCTCCTCCAGTCCCTAGAAACCACCATTTTACTTATGTTGCTAAGAGTTCGACTACTTCAGATACCTCAAAGAAATGGAATCTTGCAGTTTTGTCTTTTTACGACTGGCTTATTTCATTTACCATGTCCTCATAGTTCATTCATGTTGTAGCATATAACAAGGTTTCATTTTTAAGGCCAAATAATATTCCATTGTATGTATATACCACATTTTCTTTAACCATTCATCTGTGTACATTTAGGTTGGTTTCACCTCTTGGCTGCCATGAATAATGCTACGGCGTACATAAATGTACAGATGTCTCTTGAGATCTTGTTTTCATTTCTTTTGGAGATATACCCAGAAGTGGGATTGCTGGGTCATACGATAATTCTGTTTTTAAGTTTTCAATTCACCCCCATCATTTTTAAGACATTTTCTGAAAAACAATATATTCCAGCTTTATCTTATATTTCCCTTGCCCCAGCCTTGGAATCAGCTGTTTCTTCAAGGAACCATGGTTCTTTTTAATGAAGAATAGTATTTAAAAATATCTGGGTGTAAGGTGTGCTCATTGATACTGGAGTAATTTACCTTTCGACAGTAAGATGTTACAGTTGATTTGTTTTTCTACTCAGAGTACATAGAATTTATTTTAGCGGCGCTTGAAAAGAATGAGAGGAAAGGGAGCCGTTTTCTCTTATTAATGTGCTTATGTTTTCCCAGTAGGGTTTATTGAAGGCTCCAGGACAATAGGGCTCTCAGAAATGCCTTGTGAAGCAGTTCAGTATAGTTGACTAAGGTGGTGTTGCTGTTCATCATAATGATACCTTCATCCGAAAATCTGTTCTCAGTTTTGTAGTTTTCCTGAGTAATTCAGGTTTTAGAAAGCTTTGGTCACGAGCAATTCTTAGCGCTCTCTGTAAAAGAACATGGTAACAGCAAATGTTTAATATTCTAAGCATAACTTTCTTGGAAAAAAAAACTACTTAGTGCAACTATGATACTTTCTCTTTTCATATTAAAAAAATCACTTATGTATACTCAGACATATGTCTTGAACTAGGCTTTACAAACAGCCCTGTAATTGCCCTTACTGCTCTCTTAAACAGATGCATGGCATCGCTTTACTTTACCTACTGGGTTCAAAGCACTTCTCTTTTCTTGTCACCCCAATGCGATAATGCATGAGTGAAATGTTATTTCCATGGATATATATTCTACTTTTTTAATGCTGTGAAATTATATTTTATAACCTGTGAAGTGTATCAGTCAGCCCCGAGTGATATCTGTTTGTCTCTCTTACATATAAGATTTAATTCAGTACTAGTTTTGGACATTAGCTGGAACATTGGAAGAAGAGTGGTTCATTGTGAGCCTAACTTGAGTTTCTCTTTTAGAAGTATATATCATTCCCAGTCCAGGTCATTTTATGATGGGTGCCTGGTTGTCCTGTCGTCATTTATTTCTTGAACATGTCTAGTCGAGTAAAGTTGTATAGCAGCAACTTCGGTAGTAGACTGGATGCATTCCAAGATTTCATGGGTAATCCTGTCTTGACATTTAATGAACTGATGAAACTGCTCAAAAAACCGGATGTGATGTTTATAGAAGGTTTGCCATTACCTCCTCTCGGTAGAGATAATGTTCTGGTTAACCCACATCTGTTTCCTGTTGTAGCCTATTTTCTCAGTGTGGTTTGCAATATTTGGCAATGCCTCCGAATGTTAAATCCATACCGCAATGTGGTTGAAGCAGCTGAAACTACTGGAGATTCTGGTTCAGATTTGGAGGTAGATTTTAGAGGTGACAGAAGCCTAATTTCAGTTTAATTAAACCACTCTAAGGTAACACAGTGAAGCACACCCTCAAGAGTGGTCAGAAGATTTAATTAGTGTTGGCTCAACTTTTAAAGCACAAGGGTAATCTTTTGGAATCACCTAAAACGGTTCCCTTTTTCTGGGTTCAGAATGTACAAGCAAACTTTTACCAGCTTAAAAACATATTTACTACCCTAGTAACCTAACCAAAACTGTTGCTAGTTGAGTATGAGAAATGTAATAGTGAATTTCTTTGAGACAAAGAAGCATGTTTCTGTTTCACTTTGTTGTTTCTGCCTAGTAGAGATTGTATAGTTGAAGAGAAATATTTTGAGGAAAAGTCAATTTTCTAATAAAAGTCAACTCTGCACAAATAATTAAAGGAAAGAGATTTCAGAAAGTAATCATTGGACTGTGTATAAAGGGAAATATATATGGTTTTTTAGATGCAAGTTCTCACAATCAGATTTTATTTAAGCTGTTGATCCCTTCTCTTCAGAGGGCTTTCCACATCATATGAGCAACAAAATAGCATTTATAAGTAACAACTCTACCTTCTCCTCCCTCCTCCCTTGGACTTGCTCCTTATCCGCCCCCCTTTTTTTTTACTTATAGAAAATTTCAGACACACAGTAAAGCAGAGTAAAGATTTTTATGAACCATCCAGCTTCAACCATTATCAGGACATGGTCAATCTAGAATGCTCTGAATGGGAGAACCAAGATGACAAATAAGGATTCTCTTATAAACATAACTGTGGTTTTAATTCTTCTGTTTTGAGATAACCTAAAAGAAATGAAAAAATCAGACCTTCGTCCTTGCTTTTATAAGTCTCAGCTAGTGCTTTGAAATTTACAAATGTGAGAAAAGATGAAAAAAGGTAGTTAATTTTTTCATCAGAAATTGTTTTTTGAAGTAATTTTAACCCATATTAGAATTAAGTGTAGTATAGCCGAGGAGAAAGGAAAGACCACATGGAAGACATTTAATTGTTTGTGGCTCTACTGAGCCTAATGGGTAAAGCTAGGCACACCTGCAGGTGGCAGGTGTCAGAAGAGACAGAGATCTAATTTTGTTGTAAACTGTGTAGTTACCACCATGAAATTCTAATCCTGTATAGTCCATTATGGTAGCAGTAGTCATATATGGCTGTGGAGCATTTAAAATGTGGATACTCTGAATTGAGTTGCTTGAAGTGTAAAATACATACTAAGGCAACTTAGTATAAAAAAACATAAGATCTCATGACTAAAATTTAAAATATTGATTACATGTTGAAATAATATTTTGGATTTATTGAATTAGATAAAATATATTATTAAAATTAATTTTACGTATTTCTTTTAACATTTTATAATCTGGTTAGTAGAAAATTTAAAAAACACATGCCTCACATTTGTGACTTGTATTATATTTCTCTTAGATAGCACTGTTCTAGATTCAACCTTGTTGTAAAAACTGCAACAGACAAGAATAGGATGATAAGAAATGAAGAGAAACAGTGCTTACAAAATTACATTTAAAAAATCTTTAGCACATCTTAATTGTTCAATTTGAAATAGATGTGATATATCTAGCTTTAGTTTGTACTTTATTTACGCCACCCTCCTCCGCAAGACTTAGTTTTTGCTTTTAAAAAACTAATAACTGGAAGAGACTAATAGTCTAGTGAGTAAGGCTACAAAATCCTTCGTTGTGGCTTTTAGCTCCTGTCCATTGTGCTATTCTAAAGATCTGTTCTAAAGATCCATTTGTTGTTTTTCCTCCAGATGTTTCTAAAAACCTTAATATGTCCTTTGCTTTTTGCTTCTTCTCGAGACCCTTGCTTGCATTTAGAGCAGCATTAACACTGATCCAAATCCCAGTTTTGTCAAGGAACCACAGTGAAGATCAGAAAGCATTTCTGATCTACAATTATTTATGTGCAATTCTGAAATCCAAAAAGTTCTCAAAATCAAGTTATTTTTGTTAAATCAGTTGGCGGAGAACCTGACCTGTAGCAATGTAAGACTTTTTGTAATCTTTATTTATCCTCCTTTGTAGAAATATTTATGTGTTTGCTGTAAAAAAAAATATTAATATGTTTGGGTGTAAAATGCTTCTCTGGACCCAGGTAGAAGTGATATGCTATGCGCATTGTGTTAACCTTTCTAAATATCAAAAAAATAATAATAATAAATAAAGCTAGATGTAAGACTTTCAGGTAAGGGATTTTGGACTTCTATTACCATCTCACAGGAATTGAAAGTATTTCCTTTTTCATAATCTGTTTAATTCTATAGTTAAGATGTTTCTATATTTTAAGATATTTATCTTTAGCACATACAATCTGAACACAGTGACAGAGGTAAATGGGGTCTTCCTGAAATACACCTTTGTCGTGTCACTCTCAAAGTGCTTTCGGAAGTTTTTTGTGTTTGTATTTCTTCTTATCCTGGAATTTGATACCTGTGGTAGGGTGGTATCTGCCTGGTACTGTCTTCTTTAAATCCCTTTTGTATTTTTTTCTACCCCAAAAAGTTTCTATCAAAGTCAGTTAAACAAAGCATCCTTGACTCTGTTTCTTAATATGTGTTATTTCTTTTATTCTGGAAAATCCTTTTCTTTTTCTGTCAAAATTCTTCTTATTTTTCAAGATGGATTTGAATTCCTACTATTTCCTGAAGTTTCTCCTGGTTAGCTCTCGGCTGGAGAAGGGCATATATGTATGGTTTTAATGTAAATATAATTTACCTCTCCAACTAGATTTTAAGCTAGAAGAGGCCCTGTAATAAACTTAATGGTGATTTGCTTTTGTTAGATATGTTTATTAATATTTGCGGGGAGAGTGGAATGAGAGTCTGGTTGAGCAGCAAAAGTATGCTCTGATCAAATTGTCAAACTTTTTGCTCCTTTTTCTGTACTGTTTTAGTTACTATACAGCTAAGTAGCATAAACAAACAGTAAAAATGGGGGTTAGAAATGGGAACAAGGCCCTGTAGTTTTCCACTACTTGGCAGGAAATAGGTCTGTCTTGCTTTTATTCTTCAGTTTAACAATGTGAGGTTATTTTGGTCTTGTATTTCCACATATTCTTTTACATTTGTGCATTAATTTTTATTTTGAAGAACTACATCTTAATTAATTATAGCCATTTAAATATAGCTGTTTACTTTTAAGGACTAAAGCATTTTACTGAAATAATTTTAAAGGACAAGAACCAGCATTTACTAAACTTCTACTACATATCTGATACTATTATATATTTAATATTATTTTATTTAATCCTTAAATAATTCAGTGACGTTAAGAGCTATCTCCCTAATTTGGATATGAGAAATTGGCTAACGTTACCCAGTGAGTGACAGAGCTAATATTTGAAATCTAGATCTATTTAATTCTGCCAGAATATTGTTTGCTAATGAGTTTTTCTTAGCAGAAGAATGAAGGGTAACTGCTAAATAAAAGGTGCTTAATTATGTAAACTAAAAAGATGTTTTGGAATTGTGGTTTTGTTATTTTTCTCACTGCAATTTTCAGTTTCATTCTTTGCCCATTATCCAAACTCATACTTAATTAGCAGTCTTTTGTTGAAGTTTTACATATATCAAAATGAACAAACAAAAATGTTGCAGGATGACATAGCGAAAAGAGAAAAGAGTTGATCTTTTTTTTTTGAAGTAGAAATTTAAATTTTATTTTTTAAAAGAAGTTCAGTATTGGACATCTTCTATATGCTTTTAGATCAGCAAATTTTAATAGGAAGGCCAATATTTGGGCATAATAATCAGCAAAATTAGTGTTAAGTTTTTAAGTGTAAGCTGCATAACAGTTGACTTAAGGTAGTACTGAAACTAGCAATAAAATAAAATCAGATGTTTTATATACCTTAAGCTTATAAGAAAATAGTGTTTTAGAGTTTTATAATACAGAATATTTAACACTCTGTATTAGATGCTCTCTGATAGGATGATGGAGGACATAGGTTCACTGTTAAGTATATGGGAAATATCCACCCAGATTTGAAAAAGGAAGGAGGAAACAGTTAAATGAAGAGATATAAAGCAGTCTTGGCTATAGAAAAAGAAATAATATCATATTGTTCCATAAAAACCCAGTATAGAGTTTTAGTGTGTTGTGTTAAAGGCAGGAAAAAAGGACCTTATGGAGAGGAAGACACTGAAGGTCCTGGGAGGAAGGAAATATTATTGGGAGGAAGTCCTTGTAAAGGGGTTGGAGGAAGATACTGGAGTCAAGAGATGATGTCCATTTTAGGATGGAGGCAAAGGTATAGTTTTAAAAATAAACTTCCCTTACCCAAAATAAAGACTTTTCTAAATTATATGTCTAATAAAGGAAAGATTTTTCGCACTAATCAGTTTTCAGTCAGTAATAAAATGGGGCCAGAAATTCTTTCTCAGAGTTCTGTCATTAGAAGGGGTCAGGAATGTATCCCCTCTCCAAAAGTAGGCAATAGAATGCATTTTTACATGGATTAAAATTTAGGCAAGAATACCTTTCATTCATTTAAATGGCTAAGCTGTAAAATCTGAGGATAAGATCGTTATAGAAATTTTTGTTTCCATTTTTAGGTAAGTTTCTTAAGTGTCTACCAGTCTCCTTTTCAAAAGTATTTAACAAATATTTATTGAGTTCTTTGCTAGGCTCTTTAATAGCTGTGGAAGATACATAAATGGATGAGTGAAGGTTCCTGCTATTCTAGAGCTCACATTCTAGTTAGATATGTAAACAAATTATCAACACTTTTTCTCTGCTTAGTCTTTTTATTCTTAAAAACCAGATTAATTTTAAGATATAACGCAGACATCATAAAATATATGAAGGAATGACATATTGCAAGAAAATGTAAAGTATCTAAAGTCAGTGTCTCAAAGAGAAATTATTAACTCTAAAAAAATATTTAATGGAGTTGGAGTGGTAGTACTTAATTCTTTTAAAGTTTTTGACTTTTAAAAAACATTTATGTAAATGTAGATTTATACAGTTGGTTTAATGGAATTTTTCTTGTTTCTTATATGAGCAAACATTCAGCTAATATAATCTCTTCCATCAGATATAGATCAAATATTTATTGATACTTGTAAGTGAAAGGGTATAGCACACTTTTGCTTGCTCAGTTTTTAAGTACTTTGTTCCCAGTGTTTGGCTGTTCTTGGAAGGTCAGCATTTTCTGGGATATGTCTTTAGGAAGACACTTCAAAAATTTTTTAATTTTTAGAGAGGAGAGAGAAAGAAATATCTGGCTGTCATTCCATCTAGGCAATCACAGTATTGGCTTACATGGAATATTTCTTACTAATTTTATGGATAAAAAATTAATACTTGCATATAAGATTGTATTGGATACTTTTTTTAGATGGGTCGGGGGCAGATATTGTTTACATGTACATATTTTTAGTACCCGATTAACATTTCTGAAGGCTACTTTGCCTGGCACACAGGCCACTTTAAATAGTAGAAATGGTACCAGTTTGCAGCTTGCAGGTTGATGCTTTAGAAGACTTCATCTTTTAGAACAGAAGATTGGTACATGTTACAGTGTCAGAGACAAAAGATGCGTTTGCCACTCTAGGGAAATTGCTGATGTTATGAGAGTGTCAGAATGAATTTCATAATGTTAATTTTAAATAAAAACAATTAAATTAAAAAATGTACTAAGTGGAAGAAGTCCTAAAAAAGACATCAACTCTGTTTACAAGCTGTGTGACCTTGTAGCAGAATCTGTTTCCTTAGATGTAAAAAAAGGCAAAACTCTCAGGATAAAATAAAATGTTATAAAACAAATGCAATAAAATAATGTATGTGACTGTATGTTATAATTTGAAAACAAACATACAAGCAAACTTAAGGTAATGGTATTTTTAATTTTTAAATAATCATTTAATAGAAGAGATACATGCTAAATCTAATATTGCCAAAAATTTTAGAAGGAAGGGTAATTAAGAGATAGGAGAAATAGAGGTGAAACGTGAGCTTATATTGAGTATTTGAAATTATTCTTATTAAATCAGCATTTTGCCATTTTGAGAAAGCATTGTAATAGGGATAACTAAGATGACACTTGGATTTTGATGTAACAGGCAGTTGGAGTTATCATTTTTATATACATGTTAAGAATAAATACACATTTTTTTCTCTTCCTTCTCTTTAAACTTAAACTTGAAGGTTATGAATACCGATGGCACTGGGAGACGAGTACTAGTGGAAGACAAAATTCCTCACATATTTGGGTTTACTTTGTTGGGTGACTATGTTTACTGGACTGACTGGCAGAGGCGTAGCATCGAAAGAGTACACAAACGAAGCGCAGAGAGGGAAATCATCATAGATCAGCTCCCTGACCTCATGGGCTTAAAGGCCACAAATGTTCATAGAATCATTGGTAAGTAATTCCAAAAATCTCTTAGAGGTGGAAGCCAGGAATGAGAAAAGGTAAAGACAGGCAATAGTTTATAAAGCAGCATTTAAATTGTTTATCTTTTGAGGGAATATAGAAATCATCTGTTAACCCTTTTTTCTAACCAAGACTGGATCTTTTAAATGTTGGCTTAGTACTATGCCTATATAGTTTGAGTTGAAGGGGTAAACACACAGTTCTTCATCAAAAGAATTCAGTCCTATTACATGAATAATGTAGCTTATTTTAAAGCTTACTGTGGGTGCAAAGGAAAGTATTTTGCCGTACGTTTATTCCTTATTGATCAGCCAGGGAGTTTTGACCTGCTTCATTTCCAGCCTGGGCTAGTTCACCTCTCCATATACAGCCTGGTGGTCCCCCACTCCTGGGAGGTTACCATATTGATGCCAACGTAGTGAAGACACCTGATCGCCATAGTGCACTCCTGGTCTCCAGCGATTCTCCTGGCTCAGCCTTTCAAGTAGCTGGGACAACCTGCAACATTGAGCTGGGCCTTCTATTCCCTATTAATCTTCATAGTGCTTCTTTGTGAGATTAGACTTAAAACTCTAGATCTGGGAGAAGATTTAATCATAGGTTTTTGTGAACCAACTGCTTAGCCATTTTAAAGTGAAAATGTGTTATGTCAATATGTTCTGTGTTCTTTTATAATTCATTTATCTTCTAGGTTCCAACCCCTGCGCTGAGGAAAATGGGGGATGTAGCCATCTTTGCCTCTATAGACCTCAGGGACTTCGCTGTGCCTGTCCCATTGGCTTTGAACTCATCAGTGACATGAAGACCTGCATTGTCCCAGAGGCTTTTCTTTTGTTTTCACGGAGAGCAGATATCAGGAGAATTTCTTTGGAAACTAACAATAATAATGTAGCCATTCCGCTCACTGGTGTCAAAGAAGCTTCTGCTTTGGATTTTGATGTGACAGACAACCGAATTTACTGGACTGATATATCACTCAAGGTTAGCAAAAGAATTGGAATATTAAAACTGGGGACTAAATGGGAGAGCTTCTAGAATTTCTCAGTCTTCATGCTATGATCAATCTCTCTCATTGCTTGATAGACAAAGTTCAACAAAAACCTTCAACTTTTAAAGGAAATCAAGGGAAGGGCCCATTCAGTATTTTATTAAGTACTTTTTTATGTAAGATACTTTTCTTGAGTGTTCTAAATTTGTAAGACCTAATCTTCCTCTACTGTGTTCCATTTGAAGATAATGGAATGGCATTTTCTACAGGTGGAGACTAAGCAGTTGAATGCTTCACATAAATGGCTTTTAGAGACTTGACTCAATGTATTTTCAACAAAATTTAGGAGCCTGACTGAGGTAGAAAATGCCAATTATGAATTATAGCACAACTTGATTTTCTTTTTTCTAGAATAAATACTGAAAAGCATACTGAGTGATAAAGTGGAGTTCTCATAAAATCTGGAGAATAATCTTTTCTTCTTCTAGATGGTTTTGGGCTTGTTTCAGATAACTTGTGTAAAATGTTTAACATGCAAAAATCATGGGTTATTGAAGCCAGAGTAGGATTCTAGTAGTGTTCAGTAAAATCTATTAAATGAGTGAATAAATGAAGTAAATAAATAAATCTTAGCTTTTATTGTGTGACCTTCTAAGTTTCCCCATTTTGAAAATAGAGATAATGCCTATCTTTCAGGGCTGTTGTGAGGATTAAATGAAAAAATATGTGTACATGAAGTACCTAGGATAGTGCTTGACAGGAAATAGCAGCTATCATTAATAGCTTGAATTATGATTGTTTTAAATTTTAGGGAATTCAAATCTATAGTAGTAATATGATAATGGTATTATGCATTTTATAAGGTATAAGGTTATTGAGATCTTAAATTCACATCATGGCGTGGCACATGCTATCAAGCACCTTCAGAAAGCCAATTACTAGTTAAGAGTACAACATTCTGGTCATATCTTTTTTACTTAATTACTAATAAATTTTAAAGCACAGTCATTCCACTGTCTTATTAGAATAAATTTTTAGTACTTGAGAAATTCAGAAATTTTTCTGTGAATTGGTAGTAAAACTTGAAGTCACAGTTATTTATTAGAGATATCTTTTTTTTTCCTGTACTCAAAATTTATGAATTGTGTTAAGAAACTGTGCTGCTGGTTCTTCTGGATCTTCCCACTCAACAAAACCCGAACCAAACATTCTGTCTGGAAAGTTTTGTCTTAACCTCTTTGACTTTGTTGTTAATCTTGTTTTTGCAGACCATCAGCAGAGCCTTTATGAATGGCAGTGCACTGGAACATGTGGTAGAGTTCGGCTTAGATTATCCAGAAGGCATGGCAGTGGACTGGCTTGGGAAGAACTTATACTGGGCAGACACAGGAACGAATAGAATTGAGGTGTCAAAGTTGGATGGGCAGCACCGACAAGTTTTGGTGTGGAAAGACCTAGATAGTCCCAGAGCTCTTGCGTTGGACCCTGCTGAAGGGTAAACAGCTTTATGTATGCATTCTTTACAACTACATTGTGCATGGGCTAGTTATGGAGTATATTATTGATGGCTTAATGCTTATTAGAAATCTGACAGCTAAACCATAGATAAGCTTTATTTTAAAACCATTAGTTGAGGAGTCACTGATTTAGAATGAATAATTACTAGCTAAATTTTACTTTTGTCATTATTAACATTGGATGAGGAAAGATTAGTGAAATGGATTAATAATCTAATATTACTGCTCATATATACCAAGTAAACAGCCTTTTTAAAGATATCAAGTTTATATATGCTTATACCCTCTTCTTAAGTTATACCAGATTCCAAACCTACTAAACTCATGGAAGTAATGTGTGCAAAGAAACAACTGCATTAAAGAAAGCTCCATTTTAGAATATTTGTTAATTCAAAATGTACAGTTAGTTTGATCATTATTATAAGCTTGGACAAACTTTGGTATTAAACAACTAACTTTTTATAAATTAACAGTAAACTATTTACAAAGAGATGATCCTTCTGCATGATTTAATAAGTTTTAGAAAGCTAGCAGTTAAAGAGTTCTGAAATTTGAATAGTTCCACTTTTAAAAGCAGAAGTGAATAGTGTGAGCATAACAGGTATATTTTACAATATCTATAATTAAAAATACCCTGAAATCACATTTACTCTATGATTAGCTAGTTAGCCATCTAATTAGAAGGCCATATAAAGGCAGTTTCCCTGTGCTGACATGTTGTGGTTGGATTATGGTGATCTTTTACTCTAAGCATTAGTTACCAGACAGATAAATTTAGTAGTTGGGACAAAGGACTCTAGTTTATGTGGGTGCTGGCAACTGTGAAATTTCTCTCACAGTTGTTTCTCTTTGGCTTTTGTGGTGTGCACGTGCCTGTTAGCTGACAAATAGAGATGAAAACATAGTCCAAGACTAACTTTTCAGAAAAGCATGTTCATATATTACTACCAAGTCAACCATCACCTGACAGGCTAATGAGTAGTGAATGTCTGTCTTCAGGTATTAGATGAGAGCTGACATGTGGAGTGCTTTCCTAGTCCCAGTATTCAGAGTATCTTGAAACTAGCAACTTACTAGTTTAGTTGAAAGGGCATTCGGCTAAGGATTAGGTTCTAGTTCTAGCTCTGTCATGTGATTAGTTTGAAGACATTAGACAAATCATTCACATTTCTTTTAGTACTTTGGCCTCCTTGTCTATAAAAAGCCTATAGAACTGTAGGGCTACTCTAAGTGAAAAACTTGAAAAATTAAAATAAAAGCAAAAGAATATTCTAAAATTTCACAGCGATTGTAGTAGCAGTGTTCACTGCCCAGCTGACACATTAAGGGATGATTCATTGCTCTTATACATATAGTATGTTCCCTTGGACTGTGTGTCCAAATACATTTTCAAACTTTGCTTTTTTAACTTCAGTTAAAGCCTGTTCATTTGTATTTTAATGTACTCCTGCAACTTGTTTTTGGTGCGTGTTGATTACACAAGTTGAAAAGTAAGTTTAAAACTTTAGAAACTCATATTACTTTTATTCAGAAATACATAAATATATTTTATTCAGAAGTGAACCAGATTCAGAGACCAGAGCTTTAATCCTTTTCTATCTTTTTGAATATTAGTTTTATAAATGCAAGTGCTGCAATAGGAAATCATTGGTTTGTTTCCAATTCCTAGGTTTTGGATGGAATACATTCATTGGAAAGACGAAGGAACGCTGACTCATTTCCTTTTTAGGATATAAGAAAAAATATTTAGTTGAGGGTGCCAAAATAATTGAAAAATTATAGCCATGATTTTGTTTTATCAATTTCCTTGATTTAATGTGTATTTTCTTTAACATTATTTAGTTAACTATGCATGAACATGACCTTTTCTTCCAAATAATCAAAAGTGAAATGTTAACTGTCCGTTGTTTTGAATTTAGATTTATGTATTGGACTGAGTGGGGTGGAAAACCTAAGATAGACAGAGCTGCCATGGATGGAAGTGAACGTACTACATTAGTTCCAAACGTGGGGCGTGCAAATGGCCTAACTATTGATTATGCTAAAAGGAGGCTCTATTGGACAGACCTGGACACCAACTTAATAGAGTCTTCAAATATGCTTGGTAAGCTTTCTTTTTTTTGGTTCAGACACATAGTAGTATATTGTTTTTTCTATGCAAAAATCAGAAAAGTTGCTATTACCATCGTTAGATACTATTAGTAAAACTTCATATGAATGTCTAGATTCTTCTTTTGTCTGGCATTGTATTCTGTTTATTGTTACTAATAGAGGGCCAGGTACTTGGATTCACACATCTTTATTATGTGGAAATTTCATTATTGTTGTGCTTGTAATGGAATTTGTAACTCCCTAGATATTCCTGAAGTGACTTTTTATACGAGCAAAATATACTATATTCATTTCCATCTTTTTATGGAAGGCAGAAGAGAAGTTGAACTATAGACCCTAATGGAGAGAAAATAAGACCACAATCAAAATAGACCATTTGTAGGAGTTTTAAACAAACTCAGTGATTTATAGCAAGAATATAAGTTGGAAGCATGGGGTCAGACTGCAGATGGATGGATTTCAGAGGACTGGTCTGGTTTTAGAATTGCTTTTAAATGAATTGTTCTACTTTAAATTGCTTACAAATGTAATGTTTTATGTGTTATAGTTTGAGGGAGGGGGCAACAAGACTCATATTCTCACATATTTTATCCGTCTGCTTTTCCCCTGTCTACTGCCTTTCCGAAAATAGGACTCAACCGTGAAGTTATAGCAGATGACTTGCCTCATCCTTTTGGCTTAACTCAGTACCAAGATTACATCTATTGGACGGACTGGAGCCGACGCAGCATTGAACGTGCCAACAAAACTAGTGGCCAAAACCGCACCATCATTCAGGGCCATTTGGATTATGTGATGGACATCCTCGTCTTTCATTCCTCTCGGCAGGCAGGATGGAATGAGTGTGCTTCCAGCAATGGGCACTGCTCCCATCTCTGCTTGGCTGTGCCAGTTGGAGGTTTTGTTTGTGGATGCCCTGCCCACTACTCTCTTAATTCTGACAACAGGACTTGTAGTGGTAAGCTGCATTCCCCCCATGAAAAAAACTAAAATTGGAGAAAGGATTTTGAAAAACACTGTAGTTCTTGTTCTTCTTGGAGTAAAAAGTTGTAGAAGTCCAAAGTTGATCATTTATTTAATAAAAGAGAAGGACTAACGGTGGAAAAATACAATTCTTTATTACTTTTTTTTAGATGATAGTTGATATTATGAAAATTGATATTATAGAAAAATTAAATTTTTTACTCTTGAGCATTAAATAGTGAGTGTAAAATTTGCATAGCTTTATTGAGAGAGAGTCATGCATATATGCTATATATAATTCATATTTATTCATTATAGAGGAAAGGAAAAGTAGTGCAAATAGTACAACAAAGAGAATCTCCAAAATACAACCCTCTTGTCCTTTGAAGTTCATAGAATATGCTAAAGATAAAAAATTTAAGTGTATAAAAGGCCAGGCAGAAAATACATATGAGTAAATTTAGCCCATTATGCAACAATAATAAATAGAGGGGAAACTAGAGAGCACATGCTCTGAACATAGTGGGTGGTCGCTGCTTAATTCCAAGTGATGTTACTAGATATTCTTAGTCATGAGTCCAAAAATTTTTTTTTTTTTGGCTGCACTGTCTCTTGATTTTTAAATGTTAGCAAGTAATGCATATTAAACGAACACACACAGACACACACAGTGCTAACAACAACGAAACAGTGTGTAACAAAACGCTATTGGCTTAGGGAAACCTAGTTTATGACTCACGTATACATGGATGCCCATGTCTTGATGGATTGACAACAACAAATTGGTAAATATGATAAAGAAATAGAGATTAGGTCAGAAAGAAAAGATTCATAAGAGAGAAGTAGGGTATGGTTCTCTAGGGTAGAAGATAAAATTGCTGTAGGATATTGGGTGTTATTAACTATCGAAATTACTTTATTCCGTGTCTGAAAGTATAAGAAGTCATACAGGAAAGGATTTAGTCTGTTCTGATACAAGGCTTCAGTTGTGAAAAAGAAAGAACAAAAGTTTATAGTTTAATGATTTGGAGTCTCTGCCATAGTAGTTTTGTGTTTTCTAAAGTAAATCACATAAAATTTTTAAGCCTCGAATTTTCTCATTTGTAAAATGGGAATAATAGTAAATACTTTGTAGGATTACCATGAAAAATAAATATGATATAACATGATTTGATTGCTGTGGAGAGTAGATTTGAAGAAGAAAAGAAGTGGTAACAGCGAAGTCAATCAGCCTAGTGTGGTAATGCCAGTAGATTTGGACTGGGGTGTGGCAGTGAAGATGGAGAGAAGCTGATGGATTTAAGGTATATTTTGAAGCTAGAATGAACAGAACTCATTAATGGGCTGTATATGGGGAAGGAGAAGGAGGGAGGAAGCAAGGTATGAATTTTAGATTTTTGGTTTGAGCAGTGAAGTAGATAGTAAATGAGGAAGTATAGAGAGGAAGGTTAGTTTTCAGGAAGAAAAAAAATTTAATTTTAGGTGGGTTTATATTCATTTTCCTATGGGGCATTGCAATGGAAATACTAAATAGGTAGTTGGACAGAAGATTCCAGAGCTCAGGAAAGAAATGAGGGTGCAGATAATAAATTTTGGAATTGCCAGCATGTATTTAAAATGGGAAAGAGTACTTAGGAAGAAGATTTAGAAATTTGGTCAACAAACATTTCCTGTAAAAGGCCAGAGTAAATATTTAGGCTTGTGAGTCCTATAGTCTCTTGCACCTACTCAACTCTATCCACTGTAGCATGAAAACAGCCATAGACAATACATTTTAAAATGTGACTGAATTCTGATAAACGTTATTACAAAAACAGGCAGGAGGCCAGGCTTAGCTTGTGGACAATAGTTTGCCAACTCCTGGTATAGAGAAAAGAAGGGATCTGGTAACCTAAAGAGTTCTGGTTGAAGAGGGAAAGCTTACAGTGGACACCGAAAAGTAGCAGCCAGAGAGGTTAAGAGAAAGACCAGGAGAGAGTAGTGCACAGAAGACGAGAGATAAGCTTGCTTCAAAAAACAGCTGTGTCGGATGCTGCTGAGAGATTGAGGAAGATGAGGCCTAAAATAGTATCCTATCCATCGGATTTTTGAATAAAGAGGTTATTAGTAACCCTGAAGAGAGTAATTTCAGGGATGTAATGGTGAAAGAGTAGATCAAAAAGTGAATGGAGACAAGGAAGGGGAGGTAGTATATATAAATGTCTTTTTCAAGAAGTTTGACTTTGAATGGAAGAAGATGAGGAAAATAATTGATAGGGAATTGAGACACGAAAATGGAAAGACCTTTTGAAATCATTATGAGTGCATGTTAATTGGTGAGTGAAGGCCATGAAAAATCAGTGCTGTGAGTATCTCTAATATCTGTCTTTGGTTACCTTTCTACGATAGATCAAGTGCTTCAGGAAGCTTCCTGTTGTATGTTCTTTTTATAATGAATACTATTTAATATTTGTGTAGAGGTTTATTAGATTTCAGGAAACGTTTAACACAGAAGACTTGCCCTCAAAAAGTTTTCCAACATTGTGTAATGTACTCCCTGCACTGTGTTTCAAAAGCTAAGCCAGATCATGATTTTCTGATCAGAACCTTACACTGGCTCCCCATTTCACACAGAGTAAAAACCTAGTTCTTACAGGTTCCTACATGATCACCTCCCCGCTTTTGCTTCTCTAACCTCAGCTTTTACTACTCTCTCCCTGCTCTCTCCATGACAGCCACACTAGCCTCATTGTTATTTTCAAATACACCAATTACTCCCCATCTCAGAACTGTTGTACCACTTATTTCCTCTGCTTGGAATATTTTCCTGCAAATATTTACATGGATATACTTCACCTCCAAGTCTCCCTGTTGTGCTTCACAGGAAGACTTGGTCTGCCCTATTTAAAATTTGCAAATCATCCTAGCATTGCCAGTTTCTTTTTCTTTTTCCCATAACACTTGTCACTCTTTGATGTACTATATAATTTATACATTCTATTTATATATATTACAACTTTTTATTATGTTTACTGTTTATTGTCTGTTGGACTATAACTCCACAAAGCAGCATTTTTATCCCTCTTTTTTCACTGATATATCTTAGGTGCCTAGAGTAGTGCTTGGCAAATAGATAAATTTAAGAAATTGTCATTAAATAAAAGAGTGAAAAAGCAGGGCAGGATTTGGAAAAACACATGTGCTCTTCCATTCAACACCTTGTAAGTAAACTTATGCAAAGAGGTTAAGTGACTTAATTAATATCAAGTGATTAGATAGAGAGCTGAGACTGAAACCAGTCTTGAAGTGTCTTCTTTGACCTGTGGAGGCCCAGGCTTCCTGCTACCCACAAGAATAGATTATGGAGGAATAGGATTATTCACTTGATAAACAGGGAGAATTTAATATGTTTTTGTCAAACGTTTCACTGAAATCAAGTCTCCTGTGATACCACTATGGACAAGATGGGGAAAAGTAGGCTAGGTGGCTCTGCCATTGAGTAAATTCATAACTGGTTTGGTAACCAGAGTGCTGATTAGAAAGTTTCTGGGAGCATATCAAAGGTTTTTGTCCTCAGTCTTACCTCTCTATCTGTTTTGTATGAGATATAGCTGCAAGCTGATCAAATCTTTGAGTGATACAGACTTAGAGTAATTGTGTTTCATATTTGCTCTTTTCTTTTTTAAGCTCCAACTACTTTCCTGCTCTTCAGTCAGAAGAGTGCCATTAACCGCATGGTGATTGATGAACAACAGAGCCCTGATATCATCCTTCCCATTCACAGCCTTCGAAATGTCCGGGCCATTGACTATGACCCACTGGACAAGCAACTGTATTGGATTGATTCACGACAAAACGTGATCCGAAAAGCACAAGAAGATGGTAGCCAGGTAATTCAGAGCTCAGTGCAAAATACATTTCTTCTGCCTAGTAATTAGACTAACCAACACTCCTGTTAAGCCTTGATTTTGTGTGCGCCTGTGCGTGTGTGTGTGTAAAATTGAAATTCTAGACTGAGCAGCTTTTTTTCCCTTCTAATGATCTTTGAGTAAATAACTTTTTGATAATGCTATTGGAATGAAAATCTTATTAGGGTAACTTAGGCTTATATATTGGTAGTGAATTTATCACTCCCACCCAGATACATTTTTACATTTATATTTTTTTCATTATGATTCCTTCTACATGGAGTGTTGGAAGCTTCAAAATCTAATAGACCTTGATTCTGATCTCAGCTTTATCCATCACTAGGTTTTTTATGAACTTTTTGGCTGAATGGAATGTAAAGCATATATTCTATTACCTATTACATGATAGGGACTCAATAAATAACAATTTGTTACTAGTTAACTATTTTCTGAAAGGTTTGGTGGATAGGAAACATACAATACAACCTTAGTAAAATTAAAAACATTTAGGATATGTTATGATTAATTCAGAGATCTTTTTTTTTTCGTTTTGAGTAAATATTTGCTGATTATGGTGTGGGAATGAGAATATTATCTACAATTCTTACCTGTATGTACATACCAGTCATGGTTTATATACCACTAACCATACTTATTTACTTTCTGTGATCAAGTAGTGTTAGACTGGGATTACTATAAATAATTATTTGTCATCTTCTTCATGGCAGTGATGTTAAGTTTGATTTTGAATGTATGAAAATTTAGAGAGATTAGATTACTAATTTTTTATATGTCTTATCTCACACAAAAGAGCAAACAGATAATGTATTTAGGGCTGCTTAGGGGTTGCTAGGGTAGAGGTATAATTATAGTGGTATATTGCAAATACACCTTACACTGTTGTAGGCCAGGACTGATAACTAGTAGAGAGAAATTATAGCTGTTACTATATAGCCAAGGACACAGCAAATAAATAAGATAGCCTCATTATGGAATATATTACCTTAGAGATGCTAAGTAAATAAAATATAATTTATTCAGGTAGAACAGATAAACAAAGCTTCTCTTTTTGCTTGGCTTTGTAAAAAAATTTTTTTGAGGGGGTGTGGATTTGAGGATTAGAGAAGGACATGATTGATAGATGTGGTTTGTAGCCCTAACTGATGTTGTCTCTAGGGCAGGATTTCTCAACTTAAGCACTGTTGACATTTTTGGACTGGATAATTCTTTGCTGTGGAAGACTGATGTATACGCTGTAGGATATTTAGCAGCATCTTGCCTCTCCCCTCTAGATGCCAGTTATACTCCCCATAGGCGTGACAATCAAAAATGTCTCCAAACATTGCTAAATGCTTCTGCTTTTAGAGGTATTTCTAAGGTGTAGTTCTAGCCATGATTGTCTATAAGAGAGAGCTGCCAACTTCTCATGTTCATCTCTGATCAATGCATTATCAGGTTCTTAGACCAACTAATATAGCTTAAGGTCACGCTTCTGCCCATGTCATAATAACCAAATATTTGAAATACACGTTAACAAAGAAGCACATTACTCATAAAAAATGTATCAGTAAGAAAAGTCTCTTGAGACTTCTTCTCAGGTATGTGACCACATAAGTGTAAGCATTGTGAGTAATTGCCTCAGGGCTATCTGGTATGGAGTCTGATTTTCTATGTGTTGTGTGTCTTTTTCTTTCCCTAGGGCTTTACTGTGGTGGTGAGCTCAGTTCCTAATCAGAACCTAGAAATACAACCCTATGACCTCAGCATTGATATTTATAGCCGCTATATCTACTGGACTTGTGAGGCTACCAATGTCATCAACGTAACAAGGTTAGATGGAAGATCAATTGGAGTGGTGCTAAAAGGCGAGCAAGACAGACCTCGAGCCATTGTGGTAAACCCAGAGAAAGGGTATGTTGCTAAAGTGACATTCAGATGTCTTGGCATCTGAGACCCTCATCAGCTTTTCTTTTAAGCCCTTATTTATTTATCTGTAGTGTCCTGTGCTCCACTGAAAAACTTGGTATTCTCTATCTACTTGCCTCTGCCTTTTCTTATATCCTTGCTTTCTCTGATTTTATTGCCTAGAATTCCCTTTCTTAGTCACTGTTGCTTTTGTTCTAATTTCTCCCCACACCTCCAGGACCACTGGAACTGCAGCATCCTTCATGAAGTTTTCCTTGATCTGCCCCATCCTCGGCCAGATATGATTTTCCCCTCCAAATGCCCAGCACATTGGATCTCTGCCTCTCTAGTCATACCCAGTCCTTTCTAAATTACCTTATACTTTTTCAGTCTTATATTTCTTACTAGACTTTCGGTTCCTTTGTGACAAGAACTAATATGTCTTCTTTCATTTGATACAGAGCTTTGCCTTTAATAAATAGTACTTATTTGCATCTGAATAAATGATAAGGAATTCAGCAGGGAAAGTAGCTTACTTCAAAAAAGTTACAGGAAAGAGATGAATTCTAGAAGTTAAATATAAGAAATAATTCATATATGACTTGTTTTTAGTTATGAAATGGACTAATTAGAAAAAGAATTTAAAATTTTGTGTCCAGATCTCTGGTTACTGCTCTTTTATTTATTTTATTTTATCATAGTATTATTTCAAAAGTGTAGATGTGCCTATGTCTAACACTTCATTTATTGATCCATGAAAGCTAGCTCCCTCAGAAATTCTGTGTACTCTTTGTTACTGTTACTGAAAGTAAAAAAAGTATCTTACGGCCTTTTAAAAAATATACTCTAAAACATTTAAAAATAAGATTTAAAAATGTTATTCTACCTTTTTTTTGTTTTATTCAGCAAGAATATTCTCATTTTGTATGGTTTCTTATTTTGTTAAACTTATTGTTTCTTCCTTTCTCTTCAGATATATGTATTTTACCAATCTTCAGGAAAGATCTCCCAAAATTGAACGAGCTGCTTTGGATGGAACGGAACGAGAGGTCCTCTTTTTCAGTGGCTTAAGTAAACCAATTGCTTTAGCCCTTGATAGCCGATTGGGCAAACTCTTTTGGGCTGATTCAGATCTCCGGCGAATTGAAAGCAGTGATCTGTCAGGTGCCTAAAAAAAATGTGTTCCTTTATTTTGATTTGGGTTATTGAGATGATTCATCCATAGCATTTGTATTTTTCTTCCACTGTATTATTTTTGTACACATTTCTTTACAGTTTTATTCACTAAAAGTAATCAACATCGACTTGGTTCGGAAGCACTTTTTCTTCAATCATCATTACTCCCTCTGTTACCTAATAACCTGCCAATTTTCTTCATTTGGGCTCTGTAAATAATATATTTCTAATGAATGTCTTCTCCTTTTTTTAATTCTTCTGCTCTAGTTTATGTTCTCAGCATCTCTAGCCTGAATTCTAACCTATGATTAGTCTCTCTGCTGATTCCCTACTCTACTTTCACTCCCTGAAAGTTTACACACTTTTCCTAGTTTAATTTTCTGAAGAATGGTTTCTAATCATGTCATTTCTCTACTAAAAAAAATTTTCAGGGTAGTCTCATAACCTGAAGAAAAAAAGTATAGTTGTACACTTAAGTTGGTATTTGCCTTTCACAAACTCGTCATCAAACTCAAATGATCTTAACATTCCTGGTGTTTTAACCAAATTGAATCATTTGTTGGTCTTCAGATGTACTTTTACTTTCTCATTTCTCTACAGTCCTCTTTACAGTCAGAGTTACTTCCCCTCCCCATAATTTCTGATGTCCAAATATTCTATTTGGCATCACTCTAGTGATTATAAAAATGAAATTAAAATAGTACACTATTTACATCTGTCAGAATGGCAAAAATATGTTAAAGTTGATTATACCCAACTTGGCCAGAGTGGTAGAAAATGGCATGCTCTCATGCACTTTGGTGGAAGTGGAAATTGGTAGAACCTTTTTGGAGGGCAATTGCCAATAAATCTCTCTTTTAGATTCTGTCTTAGAGAAATGCTAACCCAGTGTACAAGGGTATTTATATAATCTATTACAGAGAAATAATTTCTACTATATGAAGTGTATACAGTATTACAGTCGTTACAACAAACGAGGTAGCTCTGTGCAGTGACGTAGAAGGATGTATTTTAAAAAAATTAAGTTCATTGTTAAGAACTAGTTTTATTTAAAATTTAATATTATATTTATCGGCAAATTGTCCTCCAAATACATTGTATTTTTACAACATATACACACATATATATACATATACACATATGTATGTATACTATTAAGAAGCATATGGATATATATGTTTATTCTTTGAGAAATATGCAACAAAATAAAGCTCTGGACGATTAGTATACGCTAATATATTGAAGTTATTTATTTCTGTATCATTTGAATACATTTGTATTTTTTTTTAAAACTAAAGAATATTCTGTCTTTCTGGGTTCAAATGCTTCCCCTTCCATTATGCCTTCTCTGGTTTCAAATAGTCATGCACACACTTATGTATGTGTGTGCACATATGCTTAGCATGATATATTCTTGCTTTCATCTAATCACCGATATCTCTTATATCATCTTTAATTTGTATAATTGCTATTTATATCAATGTTTTAACTCTTATTAACATTAAAGGGTTTTTTCCCCTTCCCTTCTCTGTTTCTCTTCATTTAGGATGCTTATTTTTTGTTGTAAGAGTAACATGTTCATTAAAGACAGTTGAGAAAATTTTTAAAAAGAAAATATTCAAAACACTATCATTATTAACACTTTAATAAGTTAACTTTCATTTTTTATATCACTTTCCTGCTCTTCTGTTCTATTTGTCTTTTTGAGTTTATACCTTAATTTTTTGCCACTATTTAGGTAGATTTTTAGGAAGCAGCATAAAGTAAATTTGTGTATAACCCACCATGAATCTGAATGTTGACTTAGGCAATGTCTTCTCATCTGGAATATTTCCCCACTTTTCTCCATTTATTAAAACTTCGCTTTATGCTTACCTCTTTCCTGGAACTTTCCCTGATATTTTCAAAGTATAAGCTAATGGTTTTTTGATAGAATTCATCACTTAGGAACTATGAAAATATTCTATAGATATTTGAAGAACTATTATGAAGAAGAGAAAAGGAAGAAATATGTATTCTTTTCTTTTTGAATGAGTGAGAAGCTATGGGGGTGGGAAGAGGGGCACAGATTTCAGCACACTGCGAAAGAACTTTCTCACAGCTCAACAATAGAATAGGTTGCTTCTTCAGAGTCTGGGTAGTTCTGTGTCTAGAATATTGTAGAAAGAGTTCTGACTTTGAGGTGAGGCTTGAACCAGGTAATGCTTTGAGTCTGTCGTTTTTTCTGTATTCTGAATGGCCAGGTGGGGTGAGGGTGGAGTTGTTCTTCATAGATGCCTCAGGTGTACACAGTGAATGTGTGAGGGCAAGAGCACAGAGTTCTGGGCTCACCACTACTACAAGTACTGTTCTGACATTTTAATATGTTAGAGCTTTTCATAAACTTTAATTTGAAAACGAGACTTTGCTTTAAAAAGAAATTAGAATCCTGCTCTAAGTTCTTTTCTACGTTTCTCTGAACTAGAAGATTTAGTGTGTATTGGGCCTTACTTGCTCTTGATTGCACTTGAATATCTAGTCTGTTACCTGTATTTTGGTATGTATATATCTTCTAAGAATGATTTTGGAATTTTGTGGTAGAGAGCTTATATTTTCCTTTTTAATACACGTAGACTCTAACTGATATTCAATAAATTGTTGAATGTATGACTTGACACACATGAATTATTTCTTTTGAATGTGCTTTCCAAGGTGCCAACCGGATAGTATTAGAAGACTCCAATATCTTGCAGCCTGTGGGACTGACTGTGTTTGAAAATTGGCTATATTGGATTGATAAGCAGCAGCAAATGATTGAAAAAATTGACATGACAGGTCGAGAGGGTAGAACTAAAGTCCAGGCTCGAATTGCCCAGCTTAGTGATATTCATGCAGTAAAGGAGCTGAACCTTCAGGAATATAGTAAGTGCTGCTGGTGTACTGTTGTTAATTGCAGGGTTCGTGCTTAAGAAATTAAGATAAAATTCAGATGTTCTTTTGTGTCTTCTTACCTCTTTATTTTTAAGATTTTCATGTTCTTTTAGTTTTGCCACTTTTAAAAAACTCTTCATGTTTTTATAGCCTTATATTGAACTCATCTAGGAGCTTTTTCAAATTAATTATCTTTTCCCCGTAAAACAGGAGAGGGGGAAAGGAATGCTCTTACTCATTTTCAAAAATTTCCCCAGGTACAACTAAGGCTTTGCTTGTCATGCCTTCTCTTTCTCTCCCTCATACCCTCTAAGAATACTCATATAAGCATTTTTTTTTTTTTGCTCCCTGCACACCCCATAGTTGGAACAGAAGCAAAAATTATATTTGTATAATGATGAATAGAGTTATGGAATAATCTTATTCTTGAGCAAAAGCAAAACAAACTTAAAATTAGTGTGTCAACTTAGAGCTAAGACCGTGCTTAGTAAGTGTTGTTTTCCCTTTTTGGATAAATTTTTCAATTCTCAGCTTAGAAAAGTAGCCATAAATATATATATTTTTTTATCTTATTGAAACTTTTGAAAATGGCTAATCATCTTGGACTAGTTTCTTGTTAATATGTGTCTGTAATCAAAAGTACTCAGCAGTCACTGCTATGGGTCTTACATGATTGTACCAGGAGTGCTAATGTTAAATGAAGGACTAAAGAGAGAACTATTGAAACTCAACTTCCCGGCACAGTACTTTCAAATCAAAGTGGATTATGAAAGGAGAATGGAGGAATGAGAGCACCACTGCTTGCTTCTTTAAACCTTCATTATGTTATCACTCTTTATGAACTTAGAAGTTAAGTTAGAGGCATTTCAGAATTAGGAAGTTGGAAGTGTTGCTCTTCTATGTTATGAGATGTAACTCATGCTGAACATTTAATAGAAATAAGGTAATCATGACACATTAGCTAAGTTATTTATTCAGTTGATATATGAATATCTTATTGTAGAAAATCTCTGTGAAGGTTTTCAGAATTTCCCAGGGAATATCTTTTTTAATAATTCAACATTTAAATATGGTTTTATATTTGGAAAAACATTTTTTCAAATTTCTAATACTAAAGAGAATGAGATTTTTGTCAAAAGTGTCGTGGAATTAAAAGATTGAGAAGCACTGCTATGTAGTTTGTGTATCCTAATATAATGACTTGTGTCTCTTTTGGGACATCTGTGTAGTATAACACAACTGCTCATTTGTAGGTAGCTGACTCCCTCAGTGTTATCAACACATACTGAAGTAAGACTGTCGTGTTAGTGAGAAGAGAGTCAGATTATAAATGGGTGGCTACATTAGATGGTATTCTGTGATGATAAGTGTCAAGTTGCTTTTAATGCAAGCTAAGTAGAAAATTCAAAGCAGTGATTTCATTAATCATAAACAACTTCTGGGACAGATTTTGAAAAGTTGCTGAGTGTATTTATTTAACTCAAATATGAGAAAATTAAGTATTTGTAACTTTTCAGGTTATCTTTTGCAGTTGACTAAGCACATAGTTTTATTGTTTCTTACTGGTTGACTTCCATGTGAACTTTTTTTCCTTCTCACAACTCTGATTTTCAGTGAATTCCTCATTAAAATATACTTTTTGAGTAAAATCACCTTATCTTTTAAAAAGGTTAGAATTTCTGAGTTAAAATCTACAGGTTAGAGGAGTCTTTATATATTAAATTGAATAATATCCGGGTCTCAGCATTCCCCCTACAAATTTTTCTAGTTTCAATAATCAGCTTTTCTTATTCACAAAATTAACATGAGCTGTACCATTACCTTGCTTAAAATACTTTAAAATATTTTATTTATAAATATATAAAGGCAGTGTTTTGTATTTTTAAATAGCTGTCCTCATTTTCTTATAGATCTTATAAGGATGGAACGAGGAATTTTATTGTGTGGAAATAAAGTCCAAGATGATTTTACATTTAGTTTTCTTGGTTAATTCATAAATGATTGATTTTTGACTAGGCTGTCCTCCCTCCTCCCTTCTTTCTTTTTTTTTTTTAATATAGGACAACATCCTTGTGCTCAGGATAATGGTGGCTGTTCACATATTTGTCTTGTAAAAGGAGATGGTACTACAAGATGCTCTTGCCCCATGCACTTGGTTCTGCTTCAGGATGAGCTGTCATGTGGAGGTAAGTATGTTATTTTCTTGTGCAGTTCTAAATGCCAATTAACATGTTCCATAACTTAGTCTAGCATTCTGTGATTTGGCAGTGAAATTGTTCTTTCTCCTAATTTGATTGGTCTCTTGTATCTATTCATCTGCACCATACTGACTCTTGTGTTATTGTAAGAGTGAATCTGTTGTGACAAGTGAATAGATATAACCTAATCCTGAGACTAAGACAGCAGTGCCCTATTGAGGGAAACTCATCCTGTAAATGAGTGTATTTCCTAATAATAGTAGCTTTTTCCACCCCAGATGCTAACAAGATGAATTAATTCTACCTCTTATAATCTTCATCCACTGAATTCTAGATTCTATTTAGTTGATGTATCATTGCTGGAAATATATCCAGTGAAAAAAGTATTTTTTTGTCAAATCTATCAGCAGTTTCCTGTTTTTCTTACTTATTTAGAAAAAAATTTTAAACTATATTCCTGAGTAGTGATAATGTTATAGTGAAATTGGTTCAATCACTCATGGAAGTATAACAAATTAGTGCATTCCTTTGTTAAAGCATAGTATGATAGCATCAAACACCATAATAACATTCATCCCCTGAATTCAGAAATCCTATCAGGTAATTCTAAATTAAGTCAACTGAAGAAAAAGACTGTTCTCTCTAATTTAAAAACAATCTAATTTCTAATGATAGGAAAATTATTAAGTAACTAAGTTTATACAGCTATTAAACATTATGATCATAAGCTGATGTAAAAATGAAGCCAAAATTTGGCTCAGGTGAAAAAAATATGTTAAAATGGTGTTTTTTACTATGATGACAACTACATATAATACATATTTCTGTGAACAAAGATCGAAAGGGCTTATACACAAAATATAAAAAGACATTGAGAAGATGGTATTATAAAAATATTTTATTCTAACTCCTAAGTTTTTGAAAAACAGCATGTGTTGAGTAGCAGCTGTGAAGCACTCTAGACTACAGGAGATTTGAAGATCTTTGAGATAGAGCTTAAAGTTTGGTTGCGAAGATCAGTTATGTACACAGTAAAAGTTAAGCTCTGGTTCTTGGATTGTCTCCCCCAAAATAGCAAGTGTTGCACAACAGTGTTAATGTCCCTAATGCCACTGAACTGTACCCTTTAAAATGGTAAACTCTTTAACATGTATTTTACCACAATAATAATTAAAAAAAACAAAAAAACCCAAAAACCTGTTTCCATATCAGGGTGCTAGAGTATTTAATAAAGCAAATCTTAGAAAATTTACCTTTATGTAATGTTAACAGATAAAACTGAATCAAGGATATCACCTTCCATTTAGAAGTCTTTCAAAAGACCTTTTGATTTTTTTCTTTTAGTGTATGTATTACATGAATAGTGTGTTTTAACTAATGTGTACAACTGTGTTACAAACACCCAAATGAAGACATACACTATTGTCATTAAGAAAAGTACCGTCATGTCCATTCTCTTCTTCCAGAAGTAACCATTATTCTTATTTTTATCCCCATAGCTTAGTCTTGCCTGTCCTTGAACTTTATATAAGGATCATGATATGAGTACTCTTAATGTCTGGTTCTCTTGCTTAATATAGTATTTTTGAGATTCAACTATACATTGGACTGTATCAGTAGTTTTCTTCTTTTTATTGTTAAATATGCCACGATTTATTATTCTCCCGTTGAGGGACATTTTAGTTGTTTTCAGTTTTTTGTTACTAAGAATAAAACGGCAGTGAATGTTGGTGTACAATTTTTATTTTATTTTATTTTACAGTGGAGATAAATAAAATACAAAATCTAAATTTCTCTGCCTGACTTCCAAGATGCTTTCATTTGAACCTATTACCTATCCATCTCATTTTGTATTCCCAACCTGCTCACTGTTAATTTGGCTATTTTGAGTTTGATGATTACTATGACATGTTCTGTTTTGTTTTGCCACTATGGATTTACCTGTGGTATTTCAGGATGTATTTTTCTTCTTGCATGCCCATCCTAAATCTTACTCATTTTTCAGGGTGCAGCTAGTTTCATGATCTTTGAAACCCTCACTAGCTGTTCTTCACTTTTCTCTGAATTGTAGCTGTTACCACAATTTGCATAACATAACATGCAATTCAGAATAACGGAATCATCTGTTTTATATTCATTAGTTTCTTCTTATCCTCAACCAAATTAAAGTTCTTTAAGGACATGGAACATTTTTTTTTTTTTTAATTTTTATTCTCCACACGATCTAGTAGTGTTAGCTGAATATACAATAGACTTAAATTCCCTCTGTAAACAATCTTTCTGATTCCCCATGTAAAATGTTCACCTGTAATCCACAGTATTCTCTTTTAAAGGTAAAAGATATTCTGATTTGTGGTCATATAATAAAGTTATTGTTTTCTCTAGAGAATTTACTAACAGACAAGTTTTTAAAAGAAGTCAGTGAGCCTGTGATATAGTGAAGGCAATAGGCTAAAGATAAGGAGATTGCCCTTCTAGTCCTCTCTTTTATTAATGACTATCCCTTGTTTATAGGAAGCTCTGTGACCTTGGGCAGTCACTTGGCCTCTCTGAGCCTCACTTTCCTCATTTGCAAAACAAAGCAATGACAATTCTCAAAATAGTCTCAGCATATTTTTGCATTTAAAAAAAATTATTGAGGACTCAAAGAGTTTTTGTTTCCTTAGGTTATATTTACCTTTATTTACTATAGTAGAATTTAAAACTAAGAACTTAAAAAAATATTTATTTAAAAAACAATAATCTTTATGTGTTTACAAGTTAAATCTGTTAAAAAATTTATTTTCTAAAGCAAAATAATTTTAATGAGAAATGTGGCATTGTTTTTACAGTTTTGTAAACTCTTTAATGTTAGGCTGAATTCTCATGTCTACTTGTGCATTCAATCTGTTCTAATAAGTAGTTCAGGTTGAAATATATGAAGAAATTTGGCCTCATATAGATACATAATTGAAAAACAGGATTATAATAATAGCCTTTTCAAATAATTATGAATATTTATCTTGAATTCTACACCAAATTTTGACAGATGACAAGTGGCAGTTTTCTATAGGTTTAGTTGCAAAGTGGAATTTGAAACTATATCAGTTAACTTTCCATAGTCTTTTATATTTAAATCTGTAGATCTATTTTGTGCTCTGAATGGATGTTTTACTATGCATGATTTTGTAACCCTATACCTTGGTCATTTGGAAATATTAGAATTTCATTCAGAAGTTCCCAGATCTTCAGATTTTGATGCATTTCATTAATATCAAAAGATCACACGTTAATTTCACCACCAGTCTCATCAGAAAAGTCTTTAAGTACTGGGAATCTGTCAGGCTTACAGTGCTGGATACAGGTTTTCCAAAATTATCATTTCTGATTGAAAGCACCAATGTTATAATTTGCCACAAAAGCATGATGTTATGATTTGCTGTTGTTTTTCTTGAAATAACAGGCTCACTTTATTTTTTAAAAACTTCCTGCCAAATACTCAAGTGTAAATAACTATAATTTCTCTGTCAATTCTTTCAAGTAAAAGTAGTGCTCCATTTTGGATTGAGTCTATTTAAAGTGCTTTCCCTTAAGAAACCATTATACTTAGATGTGAATGTGAACTTTATGCATACTTCCCATTTTATCAAACAATATTGAAGGTATATGTACTCAGAGTTGATTTTTATATAATTAATATTTTTATTCATTAAGAACATTTTTAAATAAGACTTTTTTTTTCTTCTGTGAGTTTGTGACTGTATAGATACAATGGCTACAAGTACAATTTGGTGTCTTTGCTTTCAATCTGCTAAAGTGCCAAGAGTTTTCCCACCATTTCTTTTGTAACATCAGTGAAAATGTAGTGAGAAAGGCAAGTGACATATTAGCATTATTATAAACTAGTTTGACATTGTGACCCTGAAAAAACCTCAGGGATTCCCAAGGGTTCATGGACCACTCTTTGAGAATCTCAGAGCTAGAAATCTTATGAATTCTAAGCTAATTTTAAAATATATAGAGGTTAATGATTATAGTGATTATTCATAGGTTATGTGTGAGATTATAATGAATTGGAAATATAATCTACTTGAATTGTAGTATATGAGAAAAGTTCTGCCTTATAGTTTTGCAAGTTAGTGAATCTAAATGAAGTAGTGTAAACATTATATTTCTCTTCTCTGATTAGATGAGATGGATTATAAATTTTATCTATGATAGTGTTTTGTATATGCTCATTACTAAATTAGCTTCATTCAGGTGTGTTTGTACCTCTGTGTGACAGTTATTTTATTTTTCTCACTCCGCCCCATCTTTGTTTATTGCAGAACCCCCAACATGTTCTCCTCAGCAGTTTACCTGTTTCACGGGAGAAATTGACTGTATCCCTGTAGCTTGGCGTTGCGATGGATTTACTGAATGTGAAGACCATAGTGATGAGCTCAATTGTCCTGTGTGCTCAGAGTCCCAGTTCCAGTGTGCCAGTGGGCAGTGTATTGATGGTGCCCTCCGATGCAATGGAGATGCAAACTGCCAGGATAAATCAGATGAGAAGAACTGTGAAGGTATCTCAAAGTCCTAGGAACCAGCTGTGTAGTCCTTTTTCCATCACGTTGTTTTAAATTCAGAGCATTGCTATGGCTCCATGGTAGATTTGAGATTTTCAAGTACATTCGTGTTTATTATGTCTAAGGATAGTAACATGTTCCAAATTACTGTTTTAATTTGCTTAATGGGCGTGAGGTTTATACACATTAATAAGCTTTGCAAATTGAGAAATGAGGCCAAAAGATTAGACCTTCAATATGTAAAAATAGTCCTTGTTTCCCATGAACTCTGGATTAGTGAATTTATGAATTTATTACAATGTGAAGTAATTTCATATTTTCCTCTCTCCACTATCCTTTAACACGATAAAAAAAAAACCTCAATAAATTCTCTGGAATTCTTTAGTGTCTAGAAATGTATGTAGAATTCTTTAATTCTTAAAATTATTAGTGAAAGGTGAAATTTAACATAAAAAACAAAATAGGAAATTTCCTGCCGGCTTTCCTTTCTTCTTTCTACCAATGGAAATCCCCAGAAAATAATTTTTAAGATATATCTAAAAGTCTAGTTTGTTTTTCATTTGCACCCAGAAAGTACTTTTTGACTCTTGCCAGAGTTTGTCTTTACATTATAGTATAAATAAGAAAACTATTTGTATTTCTTTCCCAGTGCTTTGTTTAATTGATCAGTTTCGCTGTGCCAATGGTCAGTGCATTGGAAAACATAAGAAATGTGATCATAATGTGGATTGCAGTGACAAATCAGATGAAGTGGAATGTTGTAAGTAGGACTACAACCTTGTATATTACTCTTAAGGGAGAATTTTTAAAATACATTTTCTTTAAGTATGAGGTTCACTTATCAATATTTCCTTATTAAGAAACAGATATTAATGTTAAGCTAGTTATTTGTACTACGGTTTTTTTTTTATGTTTTGCTTTTAATAATCATTAAAGACGGCAGTTTTCTTAGGCACAAAAATCTTCACAGAAACATTTAGTAAAGCATCGGAAAAGAATATATATTGTTTTGCCACAACTAAAGAAATTCTTAAACAATTTACAGGCATACCTCAGAGATAATGCAGATTTGGTTCTGGACCACTGCAATAAAGCAGATATTGCAATAAAACGAGTTACATGAATTTTTTGGTTTTCCAGTGCATATAAAACTTATCTTTACTTTGTACAATAGTCTATGAAGTGTGCAATAGCATGATGTCTAAAAAAATAGTGTACATACCTTAATTAAAAAGTACTTTATTGTTAAAAATGTAAACTCATCTGAGCCTGGTAGAAAAATAGTGCCGATAGACTTGCTCAACGTGGCGTTGCTACAAACCTTCAATTTGTAAATCAAAATCTGTGAAGAGTATTAAAACAAGGTATGCCAGTAAATAGTGGAAATCAGTCGTGGTCTCAACCTTAGAAAAATTAGTCCATGTTTAACATTGGTTTATTTCTTGACACATTTCCACCAGACTCTCAGTAAATTTAAGACCTTCTCTAAAATGCAACTTGAGGTTACTTGAGCCATCATATACCCCTAGGCTTAGAGACTCTAGGCTGAATAGCTTATAGTTTCTTCAGGGTTTATAACTATTGACCAATGCCCTAACATAAAATATATCCCAAATTGATAAACTTAGTTCTGAGTAGAATTCAGCGTAAGCTAGGTCTTTCTTGTGAAAACTGATTTAATGGAATTTAGATAGAACTCATTTAAAAACTCTTTAATCTTAATAAAGACTTTAAGCTGATATTTTTACAGATTCAAATGGAATTCTAAGACTTTAAGAATCTGTTCATTTATTCTTTAAGCATATACTGAATACCTACTATGTGGTGAAGCTACATGGTACCTGTACTAAGTTTCTCAAAGTCCTCTGTGGTTGAGGTAGTATTAAGATCATGGATTTTAAAACCAAGCAGAGATGGACTTGAGTTCCAGCTCCACCTCTTACCAGCAAACAATTTGTTCTTATTAAACCTTAGTTTCTTCATCTTTAAAATGAAGATAATATTTAGTCTGGTGGATGTGAGAAAATTAAATGATTTAATGTATATAAAACATATAGCCTGACTCATAGAGGTACTGTTGATAAAAGAGTGTGATACGGGATATCAAATGTGCTATAATAGAGATCTCTACAAGTAGTAGCACAAAAGAATGAAGATGGGGCTCAAAGAAGACTTCTTAGAAAAATGATGCTTAAGGTTGGGTTGTTGATCTACAGGGTGCCAGACCCCTGGGTCACTCTTGTGCTCCTTGCTACAGGCCATGCAGATATCTGGCCAGATCCCAGCCTTCCTGTTTCAGCCTCAGAGGTTTGACAGAAGCATCCAGGGCTCCTGGAGCAACGAACAGCAGAGTCCCTGAGCTGGGAGGGGATGAGCTCCCATTTTGGAGCCTGACTCCCCTTTAGCACTTTGGGAAGAAATGACATTATTCCTTGATATGCAAGGCTCACACCCAAAAGTGCCCCATACCCCCCCCCAAAATAATAAAGCTGCCTGGCTTCTGGGAGAGGAAAAAAAAATTGGGTGTTAATCAACGAATAGTGTTAATTATGCAGTTAAGTGGAGAGATTGAATTCCAGGCAGAACAGCAGCAGATTGAAATAGTACCTTTGGGAAACTAAATGTAAATAGGACTGCCAAAATATATGCTACATCGTGAAGGGGTGTCAGCAAGAGATCACATACATAAAAGCAAAGTCATAGTGGACTCTGCTTTTCTTCTGAAGCACCTAGTCAGTATTCTAGCATAATGGAGGGTCATTGAAAAACAAGTATAGGACTGGCGTGACTATGTAATTGTGAAACCTGTAAAGCAGATGGATTGGAGGTGATAAGATTATAGGCAGGGGAATCTCTTAGATTGGTGGCTTTTAGACTTTTTTGACCACATCAGGAGGAATACAAAGATGTAGGTGTACACATAAAGAAATACATCATACAACAGTATTTATCCAGATTATGTAGAATGCATTCTGAAGATCTCTGTTTTAAAATGCTGGTTGCAACCCACTAAGTTGTTTTCACCATTCAATGACTTGCAGCCTATAATTTAAAAATACTTAGACTATTGTAGTTTAGGCAGATGATGAAGATCTAAATCAGGAGCAGTGGTGATGGAAAGGAGGGGATAGATTTCAGAGTTATTTCAGAAATGGAATAAAAAGGGTTTGGTAACCACTTAGCTATAGTTAGTAAGTTTAGGTTGACGCACAGAATACCTCAATGAGTGACTGGAGTCATTAACTAGAATATATAGCAGGGACTGAAAACAATACCATTCCATATCCTGGCTGCAGATATGATGTTTGGCTGATGTAGGTTTTTTATTTTTGTTCTAAATTTAAATGCCTTTAATTTGGTACAAGTGCTTCATTTATTTATGATCTACTTTATCCCCTGGAATCTAGGAAACTGACAGATGATGATGACAGTGAGTTCAGTTTGAATATTAAAGCCACCCATCATATATCCCATTGAAGCTGTTCAGGAAGTTGTTGATTGTATGGGTCTGTACCTCAAGAGATTTGGGCTTTTCAATTTATTAATGATAATTAAAGCTGAGGCAGTGGATGAAATCTCCCTGGGAGAGTTATGTAGAGGAGAAAAGTAGCAGGGAGTAGACAGAACTCTGAGAAGCATCTGCACTTAAGAGATAGACAGGAGAGAATGAAGCCAACAAAAGGAAACAGAAAGAATAATGAGACAGTGAAACTAAGAGAATAGTTTTTTAGAAGGATATTGATCAGACATTTTTGAGAAGAAAATAAGAGCCAGTGGTATTGAATATCATGAGGGGTCAGTGAGATGAAGGTTTATTGAACATGGCAAATAGGAAAACGGCCTTTGCCAGACTAGTTTTAGTGTGGTAGTGAGGATGGTGAAGGCTTACTACAGTGAATTAAGATGGGACCTAGAGACTAGGAATTGGAACTAGTGATTGTAAACTGTTCTTTCTTGAAATTTGGCATTGGAAGGGAATGGCAAGGCACTAAAAATGAAAATGATGGATGATTGTTCCCAAGGACTAAGCAGAGTCTGTGTCAGGGTCCACAGATGAAATATATAACTGGCAGCCCCTACGTATTATGTAACTACTGATATCATTTTCTCTCATTCCTTTCATTTACTCTGTCAGAGGGTTAGTTTAACTATGTAGATGGGAGATTTAAGGTAAGATGAAGCAGAAGGAAGGTTTTTAAAGGATCTGCAGTTGTGAGATATAATCTATTCAGAATGGAAGAATTTTCCTCTAAATGGAAGAGTAATACTCTAAATTTGATGAGCCCTTTTGCATTTTCTTTCTACCTCTAATATTGATGCTTTCTGCTTCTAAAGCCTCAGATAGCTCAAGGATCCCGTGAAAGTGGATGCTATTGTAGGGTCTTCCTCTAGTGCTCCCAATCTCTGGCTTTCTTTCTGAGTCCTCAAGAACTTAAGTATCAGAGACCTTCTGTTCCTTTCCTCAGGCAGCGAGACTCACCCTGACGGCAGCGTCATGTTGGGCTTGAGAGATATTACTCATCTTTAGCTTCTAATTTCCTTTACCAGGCCTAAATATCACTTTTCAAAACTGAAAATCAAGTAACGACTTTTATGGGTTCATCCTTTTTGGCTCTAAAATCTTATCAGAGATTCCAAGCTAACCTTGTTGATTTTTATTATGTACAGAACAAAGTAAGATAGATGTTATCTGTATACGTATTTAAAACTTCTTAGTGGTATTTACATCTATAAGATACATCTTTGTTTTTATCAGTTTACAGTTGTACTTCCCAGTACAACTTCCCAGTACATAAGGATAGTTTGTTTTGTTTCCTAATGATAATACCCATATATCCATGGGCATGGTGTATAAGTATTTATAAAAAAGAAAAATATTTATGAATTCTCTTCATTAGATTCACATTCTACTCACCAGCTCTCTTTGATTACTATTTTGAATCTGCAGTTTTTACAGTATATTTTTACAGTATATTTTTACAGTATATAACTATACTACATTCCTGTTTTAGATCCAACTGAGGAGCCAACACCACAGGCCACTAATACAGTTGGTTCAGTTATTGGAGTCATTGTCACCATTTTCGTGTCTGGAACCATATACTTTATCTGCCAGAGGATGTTGTGTCCACGTATGAAGGGAGATGGGGAAACCATGACTAATGACTATGTAGTTCATGGACCAGCTTCTGTGCCCCTTGGTTATGTGCCACACCCAGGTTCTTTATCAGGATCTCTTCCAGGTGAGTTAAACTGATCCATTGAGAATCACATCTTAGTCCTGACAAGATTGCCAATTTTCCATAATTGAAACAGGATACTGTCCAGAGTCTATTTTAAACTAGACTACTTTGGGTTTAAAAAATTAAAAGAACAAATGTTCTCTTTTTATTTAGTACCTTCTCTTTTCACAAGAGACCCGAGGTATGGTTTGGTAGAAACTGCCAAAGGATATAAAGCAAATATGTGTGCAAGAATTTATATAGACTGCATATATTGCATTTCTGGATGCACTCTACCAAAAGTGAATTAGCCAGTCATTCAGTGAAAAGAGTCATACGTAAATCACAGGTTCTTTAGGTTCACAACCAGGCTACTTCAGTACTACTGAGCCTAGGAATTAAAGGAGGCTGAAAAAGTAGACTAAGATTCCTTTTCAGCAAAGATTTGGAAATAGCTGGGTGATAACAGGGAGAGATATATTGTCTTAATGTTTCGTCCTAACTTTAGGCATTGACAGTGGGGCATGGGTTTGTTCAGGCATAGCCAAGTAGCCAGAATTTCTTTGCTTGGGTAGGCCACATTGCTCTAGAGAAGTATGCTTTCTTATCAATGCTTTCTGGTGCTGTTAGAGTATAAAAGCCTTTCTTTAAATGAATGTGGAGAAGGAGGTGCCAGGCAAAAGCCCTCTGAAAATAAGGACTTATGCTGGGTGTAACTAAGTAAACAGACATGATTTTTAAACTTAATGATTCCATGTTGCCATACCTATTTGCAGTTAGTGGAATTTAGGAAGTCACTTGGAAAAAAAATAGTTTTTTCTTTAGCATTGGTAGTTGTGATTACAACTTTTTTGTATATAGTAGCCAAAGAAATACTCTTTCATACATTGTGTTTATGCCCTTAGAAATGGGTTTAGTTAGTTTCCTTTTGAGCAAATCTGTTGTTTAGTCTACCCTGCTCTACAACCTCCACTCTCGACAGTCCTTTCTTCCTGAAATCCTCTGAAATGTTGAAAGCCTCTCATTTTGACAAGCTCTGGTTCCATCCTGGGGGAAGGGATGAGAACTATTCTTGGCCATGTTCTAGGCCAGTTCTCAGTGGACTTGTTCACTTCTAGAGATCATGTCCCTTCTCCCTTAAGTGTTTTCAATCATTGTTAGGAAAAGAGGACATACATTGGTTTAAAATCAGACTCTTTGACTGTTGGCATTTGTAATCCTAATATTGAAAAAAATTATTTCATGCATTTTTATAGGTCTTACTCATCTTCAATACTTATCCTCCTTTATTTTAGGAATGTCTCGAGGTAAATCAATGATCAGCTCCCTTAGTATCATGGGGGGAAGCAGCGGACCCCCTTATGACCGAGCTCATGTCACAGGAGCATCATCAAGTAGTTCTTCAAGCACCAAAGGCACTTACTTCCCTGCAGTAAGCAATCTGTTTCCTTTGTTTCACTTTGAATACAAAGATAAATAGGATCTTAAGATTTTTAGCTCATTTAAATGTAGGTACTCAGTAATGGCCATGTGAAAAGCTTTTTAGTATAGAATTTAGGCATATAAGGCTCAAAGAAGGCTTTACCATCAGTGTGTGAGACTTATAAATCCACTTTTAGGTTTACTGTGTAGTAACCAGCATATTTGAAAGCACTGGACGTTAATTGTATATTTTAGGTAAAAGTAGAACTACTGAATAGTACCTCCTGAGAGGCTCAGGACATTCATCCCCAAAGAAGAAGCACATAATGTGATCTCTCTAAACAATTATAATTTTAAAAACCAGAGCCCAGCTGTGCTTAACTTAAACCAGTAGATTGTAGATTTCCTCATCACCTTGCACTGTTTGGCCATGATGACATTGTGTTTTGAGGAGAAGAGATCCTAAAGTACAATTCAAGGTTATGCCAGTAGTGTAACGGGAAGGAATACGAACAGGAAGGAAGGAAAGTTAGTCTAATAGTCTATATCTGGGATTGACCATTGTGATTTTAATAATTTAATTCTTTTTCCTTTTAGATTTTGAACCCTCCACCATCCCCAGCCACAGAGCGATCACATTACACTATGGAATTTGGTTATTCTTCAAACAGTCCTTCCACTCATAGGTCCTACAGGTAATACACATCTTCCTCTAATGCAAATCGGAGTGTTTATCAGAAGGAAGAGTATTCTAGTTGTGGGCTTCATGTAGCCCTAAGTGAGTAGATAATGGTTACTGAGAGGAAACTGGTGTCTTGTCTTGGTAATGCTGACATTACCCCTACCACAAATTCTTTTCTTTGAGGGCATTATACATTTTTAAAAATAGAGTCACAAATGCTGGCTTTTAGAATAATTAAAGTAGAGGCCTCAATGCTTTGGCAGTGTTCTAAGAGAGAGTTACTCGCCAGAGTGGCTGACTTCAGAATAGGTTAGTGCTCAGGTTAGGTTTGATTGATTGTCTCAGGATGGAATATTGGAATAAGACTGTGGTTCAGAGAGTTGTCAGAGCTCTAAGACAGCACAGTTACTGAGAACACATAATTTGAGAGAAGTTGAAGTTCAGTCCTTGTTTACCTATGTTATTTTCTGAAATGAGACATTTCTCATATAGTTGGCGTGGAATAGATTAAAACTCACTAAAATAAATGAAATGTATTTGTAAGTCAGAAAGGGAGATATTATGCCTTTGTGCTGATTTGTGAGTAGACAATATATTGAGCAGGGTTAAGTGTGTTGCCCCCTTACTCTTCCCTCTTACTTGAAAGGCCAGCAGAAAGTCAAAAGCTTGACATTCTCTATCTAAACACTTAGTTCTTAGTATTTATTGGCTTCCTTCAAATGCCTGTTATCTTCTAGATAAGGTGTTTCTAGCATTCTAGTCAAATTGCTCCACTGTGTAACCTTTTATATAGAAATCAAGTGGAAACTGTTTATGGTATCTCATTCAGAATTCTTATTTCAGTTTATAAATGGGACTATTTGAGATAGGCTTGACTCTGAATGGATTTTTATGTTTTATTGTAAATGTTGCATTCCCTGCCACAAGTTTGTTCTAAAAAGCCAAAACAGAGAGGAATAATCTTAAAAATTGAAAAAAAGACCTAAAATTTTACTTTAAAAATTCTAATTTCTTTTAATTGAATAAGACACTGATTAAAATGAATATAATTACATCAAAAACAATTCTTATGTAATCATTTCCCACATCTGAAATTAAGTCCAGTTTGTTTTTTCTGAGTAAAACTTTTTATCATTAGTTAAGATGTTTATCTAAATGAACGTTCTTTTCTGTTTTTTTCCCCCCATTAAAATAGATGTATTGAGCCTTTTAAATGTTGAGCCAAGAAATTTCACCAAGGCTCAACACCTGATTAGAAAAAGATAAAACCTAAAAAATACAATAACATCATGTCATTACTGGTAGTAAAAAAAAAATTTTTTTTTGAGAAAATGTGCTCAGCAGGTTATGTAACCTTTGATCTTTTGGCAGCCATTCCTTTTGAGGCAAGTCCTAAATGATAGCAAATGGTTTGTATCCTGGGGTAGCATCATCTTAAGGCACTCTCTATCACTAGGTATTTTATGAATTCTTAATTCAGTTTTGCACTTGCCCCCCTCTTGCAGTTACTTTGTTTAATGAGAAAGCATATGAGTAAGATTAACTTTACCATATTTAGAATGTAAATGGTATAAGAAGTTGCAGATAAAGATAGAAATGATAGGAAAATTAGCTCTTATTTTCACTACGTCATCCTCTCTTTCCAGTGCCTTTTTTTTAGTTAGCCATGCTACAACCTTGATTAACAGCTATAGATTACTTAAAAGGTAGGTAAGCAAGTATAATAAATTAGGTCTCAGAAACACATATTAGAAAATTCTCTGGTCCTATATGGATATTTAGAGTTTTTCATTTTGATGTTCAGTTAAAGCCACTCTGTGACAATATGCTTGTCTATATATACATGGGATATCAAAACTCTTTCTCCCAAACCACAGCATTTTCCCTTTGCTGATAGAAACAGCAACAGCATAGATATGCTGCTTAGGCTGTCTACAGTATTCAGCCTGTCTTGTACAGTGTTGAGTTTTAAAGAAAGAATGAATGAAGTCTTTAGGCATCATTAATTTAGTCATTAGGTAAATTATAGGGTGGTTAAAGAATGTTGAAGAAGTGCTAACACGTTTGAATATTGCAAAACATGTAGATCCATTCTTCTCACAGACCATGAAGTGGCAGAAATTGGTGAGGTCTACTATGTAAACTAAATGCTAAATGTATAACTTGAGAGATCGTCCAAAGATAACCATTAAGCACAACTTCGAATAGTTCCTTTTTTTTTTTTTTTTTATTCCATGATACAGTTTAACATAAAGATACAAGAGCACATCAGGGTCTAGATTGAGTTCACCTCTGCATTCCCATCATATCCATTTTTAATTACCTCTGATCACATTTTATTTGCCGATATAAAATACAGTCTATCTTTGTCCAATCTGCCATTGAAAATTACTTCTTAGTCTGTGCAAATTTAAATTGTAATAGCTTATTATCTTCAAATTGAAGTTTACATCTAATATCTCTCTATTCTGATAGGGAAAACCACTTTTCTCTAAAACTAACTGCTTCTCTTGATTTTTCTCTCTATACCAGCTACAGGCCATACAGTTACCGGCACTTTGCACCCCCCACCACACCCTGCAGCACAGATGTTTGTGACAGTGACTATGCTCCCAGCCGGAGAATGACCTCAGTGGCAACAGCCAAGGGCTACACTAGTGACTTGAACTATGACTCAGAGCCTGTGCCCCCACCTCCCACACCCCGAAGCCAATACTTGTCAGCAGAAGAGAACTATGAAAGCTGCCCACCTTCTCCATACACAGAGAGGAGCTACTCTCATCACCTCTACCCACCACCACCCTCTCCCTGTACAGACTCCTCCTGAGGAGGGGCCCTCCTCCTCTGACTGCCTCCAACGCAAAACTGTACATAAACAAGTTTGGTTGAGATCTGGAGGGGGGGAGGGAGATACTAGAGAAGGATGAGGCAGACCATGTACAGTTAAAAATTATAAATGGGGTAGGGAATACTGGAGATATTTGTACAGAAGAAAAAGGATATTTATATATTTTCTTAAAACAGCAGATTTGCTGCTTGTGCCATAAAAATTTGTATAAAAATAAATTTGTACTAAAAGTTTTATTTTTGCAAACTAAATAACACAAAGCATGCCTTAAACCCAGTGAAGCGACTGAGTACAAAGGAAACAGGAATAATAAAGGCATCACTGACCAGGAATGTCTGGGCTTTATTGATACCAAAAAAAAAAAAAAAAAAGCAGAAGAAGAAAAAAAAATTAAGTCCGTCTCAGAGCAGCAAACCATAGATACTTGGAAGTAGCCAAATAGCCTTCATGTTAACTAACATTTGAGGGCCAGCAAGTTTAAGAAATCATGAAAGAAAAAAAAAGGAATTAATACTAATCAGACAAAGGGCTTTGTTTTCTCTAGGAATCCAACAATTTTAGTGAGGAAAATAGATATTTATAAAAGTCCGTTCCGGGCGTTGCTGTAGTAGGAAAGATCAGCTGTCTGGTAAGACACTGTGGGGCTATTTGTGTGTGTAAGTCTTCTGTCCCTACCTTAGAACCCACACCTCTTTCAAAAATTAATTTTTTCTGTAGGTGTCTTTACCTTGCTTCCTTCTCCAGCAGTTTTGTAGGATATCTTGCCAAGATATGATTTATTCAAAGCTTTTTAACTGAGGATCGATTAAATAGAATTTTCTAAATTAAGGTTTTATTTTAATATTTATACCGCTCCATTCCCCTGTAGGCTTAGCTCTTCAGTTTGACTGCTGTTTTTGCATAATGATCGAAGGTTAGACATATTGCTCCTCTTCCAAAATTATTTTAATGCTCATTACAGTGTCTTTTTACAACACGTATAGACAGTGTTTAAGAATTACAAATTTAACCATTATGTAAATTAATCGTATATCCTTTCAGTACTTTCAGCATATAATATCACAATATGAAATCATTTTTATATATATTTTTCCTAGTAAAACATTTAAATATGTTCCGGTTAGAGACAATCTATTTAAAAATAATTTTTTGTTATTATTAGGTTTTTCCCTTTATTAACTGTTTGTGACATTTTCATGTTCTCTAGGCCAATGTTTCTCAGAATGATGTCTACATACATACCTCTTCTAATGTGTGACGTGAGTTTAATATCTTTGTTACCTAATGTGAATGTTAGATTTTTTTCAAATTATCCACAAACTATTCTTATAATCACCTCTTATATATTTTTATGTGTGTTCTCTCTTATCCCATTCTGGATTAAGGTGATTCAACAAACTTAATATGAATTAAATGAGAAGGCAAACACCTTCTCAGCTGTCAGAACTCGGTACAGGGGAATAATGGAGGGAGGGCCCTTACGTAAAATCTGCCTGACCTGCACGGTACTGGGGCTGCTACATCTTCAGCTATTAGGGCTGACCTGTGGAATGATTCTAGCACTGCTCTGTGACCTTGCCAGAAGTTAGTTTCCTGCTTTTTATATGTTTCCACCATTTCTCTGTTAAAATGGAATGTGTTTTTAAACTAATATATTTTTAACCTTAATAGATGTTGGTCAGTTAGTTATTGAATGATGTTTTTAAAATTCTGTCTTGTTGAGGCCTCTCTGGATTTCAAGGCCCAAGAGAAAACAATGGAAGATAGGATTCAGAATATCGGCAGAGGTGAAGTAATTCTTTAAGCAATTAAAAAATACCTAAGTAAACTTTTTAAAGAGGAAAAAATGTGGTTTCAGAATAATGCTTAGATTGTTGGGGACACCTTATAAGAATCAGGCGCACTTGATTTTTCATATAAATAAATAGTAATCCATGAGTGTCTTGCATTTCAGTCAGACAAGTATTAACTCTTCTTGTTGATGGAACAAAGTGCTCACAGCTTAACAGAATGGGCACTGAAATTGCATTCTGTGACACACACGGGCACTTGATGCTTAAATGAAGATGGAAAGGTTAGCAATAACTGGGTATCAATTAGAATTTGAGAATTCTATATGTTTACATTTTTTAATGTGCATCTTTATCTGGTGGGCTTCCCATGTGGAAACTTGCACTATAATGAACTAAGAAGAATATCGCCTTGTTATATCTCAGTCCAAGTGCTTGTACTGCGATGGCAATGGCCTCTTCTTGCAAAATGCTAATTTGTGTGCCAATTTGAAATTATTTGAAGGCAGTTCAGCTTAATCTTAAGAATCCTCTTTCTGGGGTAGTTGAGATGAATTTTTAATATTTTGGGGAGTACCTTTAAATTGTGAAAATTCAGGAAAGATTTATTGGCCCTCAGGTTACATGGACAGTTAAGCTTAAGGAAACCATCTTGATTTTTAAACACAAGAGTTTTAATTGGAGAAAAAAAAACAGTAAAAAATAAATAAACATACGCTCACAAATCGGGGAAAAAAGTGAAAAAGGATTTTGAGTTTCGTGTATTGCTAGATTCATTATCTATGGAGGGGCTGGTGAATAAAATTTAGATTTTTTTTAAATACAAAAGTATTAATTTCGAACATGTCTTAAAGTGTGCCCACTGACTGATGTAATTAGAATTATCTGAGAAATGAACTTCAGCATAACTGCATTCTGTGCACTGTAGTAAGCTGTTCTGCACTGGAATGGCCTTCTGTGACTGAACTTTTCTAACTCTGAACTTCACTGCTCTAGAGCCTTGATCTTCTGAGCAGCGGCCCAAGGGGTTTTGCTCTTACCCTTTAATAAGTTTGAGAACAACTATTATAAAGGGGTGATATGTATTTAGAAATAAAGGCTATAGTACATTTTCATCTAATATAGGAAAATAATTTGGAGGGGGGTTTGAGCAGTAAAATTTTAAGATGATTGAGTATTGCATTTTTTCATCATTTAAAATTACTCTAAAATCAGTTTGTATAAGGCCAACTCATTCACTAATAGGATATAAAAATACCCTCTATTTGTATCAGGTAGCAATTAGTTTTGGGGGAAATCTTTTTGTTTTGCCATAAAGACCCATTAATGAAGAAGACTTGAGGTAGAGTTATAGCTGAGGCTTACCTAGCCTAGTAATGAACTGTATATTTGTTGACTTGTTACCAGTAATCATAGTGGAGATGATTTAGTTCTGGTACCAGAGAGGCTTTCCTTAAGCAAGCCTGCTTCTCTGCGGTAGATGTGCTGCTACTGTTTCCCTCTCTAATCCTGTGCCTATATTAGATGCTTAGAAATGTAGTTTTTAAAATCGTTTTATCTCTCGCAGAGGAAAACGTGCCACTTCATTTATTTGCATGCCATAAGAGCTGCATATTGGTTACCATTTCATATCTAACAAAATTCAGAAACAAAAATCATGGGCTTTTTACACCCCAAATATGCCATACTTTTAGTAAATTCAGTGCTTAAGAAGTCCGTATGATGGCATACATAGTATGTCTGGAGTGTGGTTATGAGTATGTGAATATTAGTTGGCCGACAAATATTTGGGCATCCACAAATGAGACTATACATTAAATGTAGACATAAACTAAGTCATAAGTTTATAATCAAGTATTGTTTAAAACATTTTCTCATAATTCTTAAACTCAAGATATTTAATTTTATTTGGTATTCCTTTCTTTTTCCCAAACCTAAAATGAGCCAAGAGAAATAACAGATGATTTTAGAAAGTAGTGGTAACATATATGTGGTTTCTGACTTCTGGGATGGTATCATTTCATTATAATCTTGAAATTTAGCTCTTGAAATTCTCAAAGTTTTGGAGGACTTTAGACCCCCAAAATATATCTTTTTTTTAAGTCAGGAGCATTATGAATTTATATACTTAGGATATTTCTGTTTGTCTTGATTCCAAATGTCATTAAATTAAACCTGTACGTGGTAGAGAGGGGTGAGAGTCTTAGGGTAAGCTAGATGATTTAGAATGAAGTTATTGACTATTCTCACCCTCTTTCAGTACGGGTACACTTTACTCTGTTTTTCTTTTTTGTAAGACATCCTTAAACCATTCTTAAATTTACTGCTGAAAAAAGTCCTCATGACTTTTCAGATAGAATTATTAACTAGGCGATTTCTTACATACTCAAGTGTATTAGAGACCTAACAAAAACTTTTTTTTCCCACCATTACTTAACGGTTTGCCTAAAAGTTAACACCAAAGAATTATAGACAACTGCTTTTGTTTAACTGTCCATTTTTTTTTTAATCAAATATAAGCAGGGCAGTGATGGAGATATATATATATATACCTTTAAATGAATATTACAAGTAAAATAAGCAAATAGGTATCTGGGGTTAGAGAAGAAATTTTAAAAGAGTAAAGAGGATATCAAGAAGTTTAAGCTGGACTAGCCGTATTTGCAAGTGAAGGATCTGGTGCTGCTTTCAGATGTTTATCCTTTGTGTTTTAAAAGTTTTTCTTAAGCTTTAATCTTCGTTATTGTCTTAAAGTCAGCTGGTGTTCCTTGTTCATGGCCTTTGGTGCGATGGTGCTTTGCAAGGATGTGTTTATATTTTAATGGCCAACATTTGGTCAGCCCTTGTCCACTATTCACTTCCCCTTTTTGTAAAATAAGTGCTTTCATTGTAAACTGTATAAAAATACCTTGTATAAATCCCCCTTTTCATTATTACAGTAAGCTGAGTTGTAACAAATGAAATGTTGATTTTTATAATAAAACAGTGGAAAATAAAAATGTCATTTCTTTTCAGCAAGAAATTAAAACAGCTGATTGTGCTTTGCTGTGATAGACTGTTGTATTTCAGATACAACAAAACTCACCTTCATTGTTTGCATTTCAAATAAAATACAGCCTTGGAAGAAAGGCTTGCTTTCTGGCAGTAGTTGAGCTCAAACATCAGGTAGTTAAATGGAAACCAAGTTTTAATATAAAGGTCTTTCCTTAGCAGATGCTTTTGAATCAGCCAGCTTACCTTGGCTTCTTTGCTGACCCTCCCATTGTTTCCTCTGGAGGGAAAACAAAAATCATGTTAGGTTGTGCCATTTCCAGCTGAGTCAAAGAAAAGAAAGGCGGAACTATGGTTGGTTTGCCTGATTTAAAGGCAGGTACAAGAATGGGGAAAACAGTGCGAGTTGTTTGGGGTTCTTCTTTTCCCAGGTAGGTTTTTAGCTAAGTTTATGGTCTTTAATTTTAATTCTTTGCCTTGTATATGGTTACATTATTTCCATAAATTTAAATCAAAGGATAGGTTACTGTTGACGAGGTTCAGGCCAAGCTACTCCCTGTATGGTAATTTGGCATATTGAATACCTTAAGCTGAAGGAATTTAGGAAATGGCATGTACAGGAAGGACTCTGACCTTCCCTGACGCGGGTTGTCAACCCTCCTGTGAGAGATGCCTTCTCTGTACCCAGAGGACAGGAGCATCCTTATCTCAAAAGAAGGGACACAGGAACCTGAAACAGGCCCTGTTAAGTTTCTCCCATTTTACTACACTTAGTTCATACTATTTATAGAATGAATATATATTTCCATCATATCTTTTCATGACTTTACACTCTTTATCAAAGCTAATATAAACACACTCAGGTTTAACCCTTTTATTGGGTCTTCATTTCCTTATGAGGGCTTCCATGTCACATAAAACGTTAAATATATTTGTGTGCTTTTTCTTGTGAGGGATCCCAGTCCAGAATTTAGATATTTTCGTCTGCACAACACCCTATCCAAAAATTTTGAGATTTGCATTTGTAAATTCAGATTTAATCACCGTATAAAGCTGATCTTTTCCAATAAAGAGGCTGAAAAAGGATAGTTCTGCTAACTGGGTCTGAATTTACTTTGTACCAGCTACTATGATAAGTATCCCATTTTTCCCTCTCAAAATAACCAACTGATTAATGACCAGTCTTGACAGGAAATGCCAAATTTGAGTATGAAAAACTCCAGTGCAAAATTTTGATCAGAAACCGTTGGCAGTGAGTAGAGGGAAAAGGAAACTGCACTGGGTTTTAAACTAATTTCTGTTCCATTTTAATTAACTCTCAAGATATGTCTGAACTCATTTATTCTCTCATTGTTTGTTGGTACTAGTCTCTACTGGAGTTTTCTGAACCTTGACTCTTCAGCCAGCCAGTTCCACTACCTTTCCAGACAGCTACTGTATGTAAAGCATTCTAGGTGATGAGTAGCATTACAGGGTTTCTGGAGGCCAAACATCTTTGTAGTGTCCTATTCTTTGCAGATACCGTTGCAGGGTTGCAGGCCTCCTTTCTTCTGATCTCTGATCTTGCTCTGCATTTCAAAGGAATTTATACTTTTTAAAAGACAGCCGCAGCCCATCATACAGCACAAGCTGTATGGCAAAATAAAGTGATTTTCTTGAGAGCTTTTTGAGTTCTGGTCATCCTCCCAAAAGCTTCCCCACTATCATTACCCAATTTCACAGCCTTAAAGACTCTTGCGTTTTGTCCAGTGATTAGGTTTTTTTTTTCCCTTAGGGATTCCATGGGAAGGAAAGGGTTAGAGCCCTCAGATTCTATGCAGTGCTGCGATTCGTAGGCACAGATGTATAACATGGGAAGGTTTTTAAGTGCAAATTCAATTTAGATCTAAGGTGATTTATATTTTCTGTTCTTATATCAATTTTCATTGTTGATGTCTCAGGAATTTGTCCATTTCATCTCTGTTGTCAGTTTATTGGCATAAAGTGTGTCCCTTAACCTTTTGTTTTCATTTCTGACATTGGTAATTTGTCTTATCCATATTACCAGTCTTTTCAAGAAATTAGCTCATGTTCTGATTTATTTTCCTCTATCGTATGTCCATTTTTCTATTTCATTGTTTCCTACTAATTTCCTTCCTTTTACTTATTTTAGGGTTAAATTTGCTGCTGCTTAAGGTGCAAGTTTATATCATAGATTTTAGACTGTTTCTGATATAAATATTTAAAGCTATACATTTCCCTCTAAGCATAGTTTAGTTGCACTTCAGAAATTTTGATGTTTTCATTATCATTTAGTTCAAAACATTTTCTAGTTTTGCTTGTGATTTCTTTTTTGAGCCATGGGTTACATAAAAGTGTTTAATTTCTAAATATTTGAGGATTTTCCAGGCGTTTGTTCTTTTTAGATTTAATTTCATGATGGTTATATGTACCATACGATTTTAATCCTTTTAAATTTATTGAGACTTGTTTTATGGGCCAGACTATAGACTATTATGGTCTATAATAGTGAATGTTTTATGGGCATTTGAGTAGGAGTCTGCAGTTGTTAGATGTAGTTTTCTATAAAGGTCAAGTAGGTTAGATTGGTTTATATTGTTCAAGTCTTTACTGATTAATCAGTTACTGAGAGTGTAGAGATTTCCATCTGTAATTATGGATTTGTCTATTTCAACTTTTTGTTTTAATCAGTTTTTGCTTTATTTCAAGCCTTGCATAATTTAGGATTATTATGTCTTCTTAATAGGTCACCATTTTATCATTTTGTAATGTCCCTCTTTCTCCCCATATTCCTTGACCTGAAGTCTACGTTGTGACTGATATTAATATACGCATTCCTGCTTTCTTAGTTTCTCATGTATCAGGTAGTGTTGAATTGTAGGATACCCAGCTCGTGTTGGAGAATTCTTGGTGGTGTGGAAACATACATACACACATACACATACACACAGCAGAAGATGCATAAACATTAGAATTATGTCTTCTTGATGAATTGACTTTTTTATTTTTAAATGACATTAATATTAACACTAATGTTAATATTCTTTGCTCTGAAATCTACTTTGGCTGATGTTAATATAGCCACTCCATCTTTCTTTTGACTTGTGTTGTCATATTTCTTTTTTTCATACTTTTAACATAATGTCTTAATATTTAAAGTGGGTTTTTGTTTGTTTTTTTGTAGGCTGCATATAGCTATGTCTAGCTTATAGAATTTTGTGTTGACAACTTTTTTTCTCTTGATACTTTCAAGATGGTACTCCATCCTCTTCTGTCTGTATAATTTCACAGGAAAAGTTTGCTATCACTTTTCTTGTTTCTCTGTGTAATGTGCTTTTTTCTCTGGCTACTTTCAAGATTTTTTTTTCATCACTGGTTTTGAGCAATTTATAATGTGTCTTAACATAGTGTTCTACATATTTTTTTTTTGTAATTGGCATTTATTGAGTTTCTTGGTTTGGTGGGCTTACAGTTTTCATCAAATTAGGAAATTCTTCACTCCAGTTACACATGTATTAGGCCAGTAGAGGTCACCCCACAGTTCTCTGTTGCTCTTTTTTTTCTCCCGTCTTATTTCTCTGTGTTTTAATTTGGATCTATTGCTATGTCTCCAGATTTACTTATCTGTTCATCTGTAATGTCTAGTCTATTAATCCATTCAAGTCTACTTTTCATCTCAGAATTATAGATTTCTTCTCTAGAAGTTTGATTTGACTCATTTATAATTTCTATGTACTTCGCATGTTTAGTCTTTCCTTTGGCTTATTATGCACATGCAATATAATTAAAATAGTACTAATATCCTTGTCAGGTAATTCTATCAGCTCTATCATTTCTGGGGTACCTTTTCTTGACTTTTCTCCTCATCATGGGTCTCTCTTTTTTTTTCTTTTTTACATGCCTTGTAATTTTTTATTGGATGCCAGACATTGTCTGTTACCTTGTTGAATGTTGGATATTCTTGAGCTTTGTTCTAGAACATAACTAAGTTGCTTGGTAATGCTTTAATTCTTTTGGTTCTTGCTTTTCATCTTGTTATGAAGAACCAAAAGTGTGTATAGGGCTAATTCTTTCCCATTACCGAGGCAAAATTCTTCTGAGCATTCTACCTATTGCCATGCAACTTTTGAGGTTTTTCCATTCTGGATAGTGGAAATAGGCACTACTCCAAGCCTTATATGAGCTTTGGAGAACGTTCCCTTAATATTTTCAGGCGGTTTTTCCCTAACTTTTGGATAACGTCTCACATGTTGATCAGTATTCATCTGAACACTTGTGGGGAACTATCTGCAGATCTCTGGAGCTTTGTGTTCCATTCTCTTCTTTCCAGCAAAGCTGCCTTGGCCTTCCTGGACTAGGCTCTACTCAGGGAGACTGTCGAGCCCTGCATAGGTTCCCCTCCTTCCAGCACAGCCCAAATACTTTTTATCTGCAGTATTCTAGGGTATTCATAGGGCTCACTTTGTTTCTCATTTCTCAGGGACCAGTTTTTCATTACCTGAGGCACAATGTTCTGTTCTTTCATATATTTTGTCTAGGGATTTTTTTTTTTTCAGTTATTTTAATGAGGAGATTAAATTCAGTTACTATTACTTCATCTTGGCTGGGAGCTGCAGATGATATTGGAACACTTGAAGAGCTAGTTAAAGTTATACATACCTTGGGCCATACTCCAATCTTACTGATTTATAGGTTATAGCAGTGAGGTTAAGGTATGGTTCTACAACTGTGCACTGAAAATATGCCAGACATTAGGTATACAAAATCAAATTAGACATAATATTTGTTTACAAAAGAGTTTGCGATCCAGTGTGAAAGACTGGCTCTTACGTACAATATATTAAGTATGATGTCTATATATAGAGTGTTATGGAGCATCCTTATGAAGAAAGGTAACCAAATGTAGCCTCACTGTGGCCAAAGGAGGCTTAGAAAATACTTCCTGGGGGAAATGGAGTGAATGTGGAGATAGGAACTAGAGTTAGTCAAATTAGTGGAAATGGGGGCAAGAGGACCAGCAGGCAAGAACACCTCAAATGGAGAATATATTGTTATGAAGGCTCTGGGCTGCAAAGTTACATAATACATTTGGGGAACTGCAAATAGTTTGAAATGGTTAGATCAAAATGGGAAAAGGGATGGTCTCCAGTATTTCCACCTGTAAAAGAAACTCCTTTATCCCTAATATTTATGACTTTCAGTGTAGGGAAGAAAGTAAAAGAGAATAACTCATTTTAATTGAGATGGGTCAGGTAGTAAAGCAAGTGATAATAGATAGGTCTAACTTTCCCTTGAAGCTGAAAGCATGTCTGATTAACTAATTCATTTATTTGTTCCCCAAAGGTTTATTTAATACCTATTTTACATCAGGCTACATGTTAGGTGCTCAGGGTCCAGAAATTTGTAAGACCCTATAATTTGAAAGTATTTTTAAACATTGGTATATCTTAAATACTTACTATGAAACATATTTCGCTTACTAAAACACCTCATTCTGAACAGTGTCATTTTCAGAAAAACAATCTGTGACTGCTTTGAGAAGAGAGGAAATTTTCAACTTAGCTCAGGGCAGCACATGATAGTGAACATAAGTGAACACTTGGCACTAAGTACCAAGTACTGTTCTAAGCACTTTATATAAATTAATTCATTTTATCCTCATAGAATTTTTAGTACTATTACTTATTGCTTATTTTAACCATGAGATACTCTTGTGACAGTGGTCTTTCTACATATTTATTTACCAGCTGCTACTCAGCCCACTCCCACAAAAAATAACAAAGTTCCAGAGACCTTGAGAGGCAGAGGTGAGGTCACTGAGAGAGCTGAGGGTCGTAGGAGTAATTGTTTTCTGCCAAATGGAACTTTTTTAAACTGCCAAAGAATTCTCCCAGGGAAGTGAGTCAAGATATGGCAATATCTCCCCAAACTAGTAGCTATCGCAGTAAACTCGAGAGTCTCTTTGAGCTATGTCTACCAATATGAACAGCAACATCTTAAAGGTAGGCTTGAAACAATGTCATTATTAAGCCATCCCAAGTATAGTTTAAAAAATAAATAGTACTGGAAACCAAAGAGTAGGCACATGCACAATTTATCATTTTGCCCTCATGAGCTCGGTGAATGTCTGTAACACACGTTTCCTAAGTTGGCCGGCAGAGGTAGGATGATGGTTTGTTCTGAATATTTGAAAGGAAAATTACCACTTGTCTTTCTAGACTTCCCCACACTCTTAGTGGAGGGCCTGAGAAACATGGATGTCAAGGCCATGCTACTACAGTGTATGAGCTCAGATGAACAAGACTTCTCCTGATGCCTCTTTGGTTCACAGGAATAAGGTTTCGAAAACTTCAATGCTCCATCTGCCATGTATATTTTTATTTTCTCCTGGAGTCTCTGCTGAGACTGATGTACACAGGACCACAGTTGGCCAATGAGAATTCCAGACTACACATCTGATGTTTCAGTCTACTTCTTCATGTGGTATCCCAAGTACTTTTTCCTAGAAGGGAGAAAGAGAAATAGATTCTTAAAATTCCATGTTTGATTCACTGTTGAAGTGAAAACATAATGCCTGTTATTCTGGGTATGACCCAAGGCTCAGAGATTGTGTTAGGGGTTGGGGAGGGCTTGGAAAGGTGACTGCCATCCTCGGTATGCTTGAAAGGAAAACATCAGCTAAGAATGTAGGTTACCCATCTAAGGCAAACAGGCTAGATGGGAAAAGGCTTTGATGCCGTATTTAAAATTCAAAAGAGTACATCTGGAAAGATCAATGATTACGGAGAGTGTGCACCTCTCCTTTCAGAGTGCTAATGAGTGAGGTGGCAGGACCGCTGGGTAATTACATGGATTGTATTCCACAGTGAGGAAACAGGGCCAAGGAGTGAATTAAAATCTCATGGTAGTTTGTTTAGCATGCTTTGTAAACAGAGTTGTTATTCATTCATTTGATTGGTTGATTCATTATTCTATAAGTATTGGCTGAACATATGTGTTGTATATAAAAGTAACAGGAGCTATGAGAGAGAAGAGGCATAAAATACATAATCCTGCCCTCACAGGTTTGCAATTTAGTTGGGAAGGTTAGATGCACTTTTATGAAATGTGGAGTACTGAGATAAGTAGGAATGAACCCTGAGCTCCTAAAAGCCTAGGAATAGTTTTCTTCCTTCCACACCACTACAAGGACATCCCAGAGAGCCACCAAAATAAAAAAAAAAAAACTGAGGCCAATGGAAGTCCTAGAGGCTTGCCACCTGGTGTCATCTTTTTTTTCCTATTCAGGGAAACGGAACACAGGTCTCAGTCCACTTCACACATCTGTAGCTCATAACAGCTTAAAGATATTTTTTTTATCAACATCCTTCTTTATTCTTTGCAACTCTTTCTTTGTCACTTTGGAAAACTTGGTTCTTTCTCTCTCATTCCTTTTTCTTCCTCTTTTAATTTCCAACTTCGTGCTCCAAATTAAACCTAATTATGTCCAAGACTTGGAATTAAAATTTATGATGACCTGGCAAAGGAAACTAATAAATTTTGAATTAAAACTACAAATGATGAAGAACTAGCACCATCAAATTCTAAAGCCTTTGAAAATTCCCTTTATTATTTCTACTGACAAATCCATCTGTTTTCTCTAATTAGAAGTGTTTTTCTCTCTAGCAACAGCAGCCAAATTAAAAAAATAATAAAAATGTTTATGTTCTTTTGTCTTTCCTCTTTTTATTTGCTTATTAGAACCACGATTTTTCATAACAAATTTATTGAAATATACTATAAGTCATCCTTTTAACGTATGTATTTCATTGGCTTCTAGTATATTCATAGGACTGTGCAAACCATCACCTCTATCTGATTTTAGAACAAAAGAAACTCCTTTTCATTAGCAGTCATTCAACCATTCCTCCTCTCCAAAGCCCCAGGAAATCACTCATCTCTCTATGAATTTGCCTGTTGGGACATTTTGTATAAATGGAATCATGTAATAGATGATGGCCTTTTTGTCTGACTTCATCCATCCATCAGTTCATTTGTTTTTATCATTGAATAATATTCCATTGTACGGATATACCACATTTGGCTTTTCATCATTCATCATTGATGAATATTGGGGTCGTTTCCACTTTTTGGCTTATGAATAATGAATACTGCTATGAACATTCATGTACAAGTTTTTATGTGAACATTTGTTTTCAATTTTTAGGGGTATAAACCTAAGAGCGGAACTGGTAACTCTATGTTGAACATTTTGGGGAACTGCCAAATTGTTACCCAAAGAGGCCGGACCATTTTAGAAGACAACCAGCAGTGTAGGAGGGCTCAAATTTCTCCATGTCTTCACCAACACTTGCCTTTTTTATTTTAACCATGTTAGTAGGTGTGAAATGGTATCTCATTATGGTTTTGATTTACATTTCCCTAATATTGAAATGAAAGTATCAAGCAACCATCTTTTCAGAAGCCATTTGTATATCTTCTTTAGAGAAATGTCTATTCAAATCCATTGCCTCTCTAAAAATCAGGTTATTTGTCTTTTTATTGTTCAGTTGAACAAGTTCACTATATATTCTGAATACAAGTCCCTTATCAGATATACAATTCCCAAATATTTTTCCATTCTCTGAGTTGTCTTTTCACTTTCTTGATGGTGTCCTTTGAAGCAGAAAACTTTTTAATTTTGACGTAGTCCAATTTATTTTTTCTTTTGTTGCTTGTGCTTTTGCTGTAGAATTGCCATTGTTTGTAGGACACTTTTGGCATTTCAGCTACATTAATTAACTAAATAGACTTTGGAGAACTGGCCCATGAACCCAATTGATACTTATAATCTTTCTGGAAAATATATTAAGTGGACCAACAATGATGGTGATTTCCTGTATGTAATTATAGTGCAAACATGAAGTGTTATGAGGTTCAGAGCTGGTGAGGATCTTGAGCTGGAGTGGCCAGGAAAGGCTCTGGGACAGAGGAAGGACTTGAGGGGGTCCTAAATATAAGGTCAAAGAATCTATCCTCTTAGCACAAGTTAAGACTGCTTGAACTTGGAACACTTAAGAGCCTTAGTTGTTCAGAACAGCGACTTAAGGGTTATCACATCTCATCTGGTGCAAAAGTGGAAAATGGGGAAGAACTGAAGATTGAGTGAGTTCAGTGGGCATCCACTGACGACCATGGGAGATACTTCAGCCCCTTAGAAAGATCAGCTGTACTTTTCTTCTGGTGGCCAAGAGACTAAGCCTATTTGGAGGCCTCAGGGTCATGCTGGGCCATGCTGAGAGCAGACTGACCCTGCTGCTGGCCCCTGAGCATCCCCGTGGAAAGGGCTAAGAATCATGTGGGGCAAAGGCCTGTCCTCCCAGGAAGGGCTTAAACAGACAAAAATGCCCTAGGCCTCTTGAGATTTAAAGCTCTGGAGTAAAGTATTTTGACGAGGTTGACCTTATGAGGCTATTTGAACATGGCAGTTTGAAGGCTATCTCAAGGAATGGGAATAAAGGAGATCGGGTCATTAAAAACAGATGAAAATGTAACTCTTTGCTTTTGAGTTTGTATCTAAATGTCCCCATCAAAATGCTGGGCCCAAGCAGCAATGACAAAATGTCATGAACCTTGAATCTCTGCGTGAGGATTATGCCCACATCTGAGAGTATGAGGAACTGTCTGCCTCTCCTTGTCTCCCTGCCAGACTTCTGCTGCCTGCAAAATTTGTGAAAACAGAAATTATATCTATCTAAACATTTTATATCTCAACATCTCATTTCCTGTTACATCTGACCAGTCCCTCTCCCCTGACACACATACCCATGTTCCCTTTGGGAGCTCAGTAAATATTTATTGATGATAAAGATAATCACTAAAAATATGTTCCCGTCAATGGGATATATCTCTTGCCACTCAAGTGTCCTAAACCCATGAGAACTGCTTCACTGATGTGTTCCCTTCACTTAAAAAACAAAACGAAACAAAAAAATGTTTCATCCCATCTACTCTGAGATCTGGGAAGATGTATTTTTTAAATAGGATGTACTTACCCATCCGCCATGCTGCTGGACCCAGGACGAAAAATTCTCTTTCAGGTACTTGGTTCCAAAGCCTAGCATCTTGTTCATGGGGTGGTTGTCGATGGCGGTGAGCTTGGCCATGACGTCTATTGCAAGAGCAGCCTTAAAGCCCTGAGCTTTAACTTCTGATTCTCCCCTGGTATCTATACCTCTTAGGAACTGGTCTGTGATGGTCTTGAAAACAGAGTAGGTCAGCCCATCCCGGAAGCTGTTCATCAAAGCCTTGTCTTTCTTCAGCTGCGTACAAGAAGATAAGCATTTGGTAGAGCAGCTTGGGCTATTGAGGCAGACTCTCTAGCTTAACAGCGGGCCATGAAAACACCCAATGGAAAACAATGGGTTCTAGTTTCAGTCGTGGCACAATGTCCTACAGAACCGGACCAGGCATGTGCCTGCTCTGAATTCATTTCCTCTGGACGATCAGTGATATAACAGAGCAGCCCATTAATTCGACATTCAGTGAATGTTTCCTGAGCACTTACAAAGGACAGGTACTGTGGCTGATTAGGATCCACGCCCTCACTCAAGGGGCTCACAGTCTAGTGACAACTGCAATACAATTTGTATAGCAAAACAATATAGATGCTTTGTTAGAGATTGTGTCAGGGACAGACTGAAGCCTGGAAATCACTATCTTGGCTCAAACCTCCGCTCCTCCTTTCATCTGTGCAATCTTGGGAAAATTACTTAAGCTCTCAGCTTCAGTTTTGTCACTTTAGCAGGAATGACGACAGTACCTACCCTCTAGGGTAACAGGAAAATGCTCGGCACGGTACTTGACGTGAAGAAGTGCTTTCCAAATTTTAGTAATTTTTCAGGACGCGGTGAGAGTAGAGGGGCCTCAGGGAAGATTCCCTGGGGTACACATGTTCACTTAAAAAAAAGAAAAATTCTAATCCATTGATTCCTTTCCATGTTCTAGCTGTTCTATTTTACCTCCCCTAGTATCTCTCTGCTCTACCTCCTTTGGACTACCCTACCTCTAACAAAAAAAATAAATATTGCTTCTGCTGCTTTAGGAAAAAAACAAGGCTTGTGTCCTAAAGGCAGAACTCATCTTCTTTTAAAGCCATCCTTGCAGTCAATGTCTTAATATGATGGTTGTCATTGAAAACAGAAATGTCTTAGTGAGCGAGGACTAAATAAAGGTTTATTTGAAAATCCTCTAGTTCTGTGCGTGGGGAATGATATAAACTGAGCAGGTTTATAAAAGCGATATTCTGGGGATGAGGCAAATGCTATGGAAAGATTTTGGTGCACCCAGCCCATCCCCCAACTTCCATGAGACGCAGGGGCCTATCCAAACTGCAAATCTGAAGCGGAAATGACCAGTGTCCTCCATACTGAGAACGGACGCCTCTTATTCAGTGACCTAGCTGAAGAAGCTACACTCAAAAACTCAGCGAGAAGACTGGACTTGGCCAGAATCCAAATGCCAGCAAGAAACATCTTTCAAGAGGGCCTCTGCCTCTCCCTCTCCCCTGCCCCTTTCCGGTGCAGCTGGGTCTGTGGCATCGCAGGGAGGTGCAGGGTGAGCCTGCACAAGTTCTCGGGGACGAGGGGCTTTGCAGATGCTCTGCAGCCATGGCGGGGGCCTTCTTCACTGGCCCACTCTGGTGGGAACTCATACCCACACAGCACGAGTCAGACCTTCCTTCCGTTCCTGCCAGATCCTCTACTGGGGGGGGTCCATGAAGAAAAAAGAACAGTCACATGTTCTACATAAATAATGTAAAGCATCACCTCAAATCATGAAGAGAGTGTATTGGCACATTGATGTGTTTTTAAGTGGTAATTTGTGGGTGAAAATGAAAGCATCTCTCTTCATGACCAGAGGTGTGGCTTTCATCCCTCCTCCTGCCCCTGGCCTCCCTGACCTGCTGCAAGTCACTGCCTAGGGAGGCCAAGGTGGAGGTGGTTGTGAGAGCCACGGAAGGTTTGAGCTGTAAAGGACCTCTGAGAACATCTGATGGATCCCCCCAGTTCAGGTACTGGGCTGCTGGCTGGTTATTGGCATCTGCTTGAAATTCGTCTCATGATAGGAGATCATTCCTTCAGGAGGCAGCCCTTGGCTCCGAAGGACAGCCCTAAGTGCTAGAAAATTTGTTCTTAAAATGGGGAGTTATCAGTTTCCCCGCCACTCCTATCCATTGGTGGCAGTTCTAGAAAACACAGGGGGTGTCCTTAAATCATGTACCATGTTTTATTTTCTGCTTCCTCTGCACTCCTACTTGTGGTTCTGAAGTTCCTACACTCCATTCTCTTTAGTCTAATATCCTGGGGTTTTCTCACTGTTTCTCATTCTGTACCATCTGCCATGCCCTTCACCACCCTGTCACCACCCTCTGGGCACACCTCTGACAAAGGCATGAGGAGAGGATGTTGTGGCTGGGGTAGCATGGCTGGCCATCCCCAAGGCCCGACTTCCTGCCCGTGAATCCTGGCAAAACAAGGAAATGGGTCCCCAGGCCAGCCCTTGATTGACAAAGCAACCCTAGAGACTACTTGATGGTCTGCGGGTGATGGACACGGACGAGATGGCATTCAGAAAGCACCTCTCATATGTGCCTGATTGGAATGACGAGTCTCGACTTCCAAATGGCAGGAAATCCAAATCCTCTAAGTCACAGTAACCCACCTCCCCAGTAACCCGACTTTGAGCAGAGAACAGTCCACCACTCGGGGGAGATTTCAGAAAGGGCTCCAGCCTTGGAGCAGCTGTGAGAAACAGATATCCAGGCTGCAGGGCAAATGCAAAAGTCTAAACTTCCCTGAGGATCAGTTACATGGGGAACTAGGTTCAGAATTCTATTCAGCAAATTCTAATTTATTGGTGTCTTTTCTTATAATAACAAAAAGTTACTTTTCTCATTTCCAAAAATTCCAAGGAGGCTCCAGAAGGTTTACTTATGTTTTCCAAAGTGATTCATTTTTGAGATGCCGCCAGCATGAAGAATTTTGACTCCAAGGGAAATAAAATTTAGGGCTAAGTGGAAACCAGAACCTTGAAAAGGAATACAACCTGGAGTACAATTCTGTTCTCATGGAGCGGTGTGTGGGCGCAGAAAGAAATCATGTTCGTTTAAGAAGCTCTATACCTCTCTTTCCAACTGATCCCCTGAGAATTTCAGCAGCTCAACGATTTTGGCTATTTGGTCTTCTCCATCTGTCAGGGGAAAATCTGTTATTTCTTTCAAGAAAAAAAAAAAAGTCTTAAGTTTTCCCAGGAATTGAGGAAGACAAGTGCTTTGTAATTTTGGCAAATTAAATCTTACCTCCCCTTTTCTGATCAGACACAAACCGTTCCAGACATCCTCTCCTACAGTCCCCTCTTTCCCTTTCTTATTATTCTTTCTTCCTTCAGCCCTCAATTCTCACCGTGAAATTCATCACTTTATTTACCATAAAAATGTTGTTGAAGATGTTAGTTCCACTACACATGATTCCATCTCTAAAGATATTGATTATATTCCCCCTTGAACAGTGCTAGAAATAGCCAAATTCATGGTCTCATTTAAGAGGGGGGTACAGCCCTCCTGGCCTGCATTTTGAGAATTAAACTCATTCCTAAACCCATCTTATTTTCTTGCTGTTGTTTTCTTTTTTGCATTATTTTTCAACTTTGATTTATTTTACCTTACCAAAATGTGTGCTCTGTAGGCTGTGTCTTTAAAACAAGGTGAGGTATAAATAAATAAAGTTAATAAGTTCCCCTACTGCAAGGGCCAAAATGCAGACGGAGAGAGAGACAGCTACAGTTGGTGTGTGGTGTGTATGTTGGAACGGGGGACGTGGGGTAGGATTTTTCTTGTCTCAAATGTCTAACAATGAAACATGAGGGAAATAAATGGTCATTGCTATAGCACAGAATCCAAACAGAGAAAAAGCCAGTTACTGAGAGAACAGCATTTTTTACTTATGGAACTATCTCTGAAGTCATGGAGTCCTCATATTTGTCCCAGATAAGAGTGAAAGAGAGGCCAAGAAATTAATGTAAGATGTCACGTCCCAAAAAGGTCAAGAGAAGGGCAAGGTAAGTAGGAAGTCTGAGACTCAGGTCACCTGGGAGAAGAAAGAATGCGTATCTCCAGCGCCCATGTGTGGCTTTCACTGCTGCTGCAGCCTCTCTCCAGGAAAGCTGCTGGGCCAGTGGCCCCAATGTCTCACGTGCACAGAGGATAAGAGCCTCAGCTTTCTTGGTGTGGGTGTTTTGTTTTGCATTGCTCAGACACATGAGAGCAATGAAGTGGAGACGACACTCTCTTTTCAGCAGACTCAGAGAGTCCTTTCCTCCTCCACCCCCCACCCCACCCCTGCCCCAAGCCCCTGTGATAGTTTGTGGTCCCAAGAGTACAGCACAGGGTGGACAAACTCCACTTTCAGGGTGAGGAGACACTACACCTTTGGAGGGAGAACTTTTGCCCTGTGCTTTGCCATGCTACAGACCCAGGAGCCACCTCTGCCCCATCATCCTCTGCTGGAGTTTGGGGAATGTCAGCCATGCGTAAGGACTATCATTAGTGAGGGAGTGCAGGACTGAACTTCCCTTCCTGTGGCACGTGGTCCTGTTCCCCTAAACTCCAGATTCCTGCAAGTCTGATGGGACTTATAGTCCCAGCTATTGCTACAGTTATGGTGACAACTGACCCAGTCTGGTCACTACTCCTCTGTCCTGCTTCATGTGTTGCACCAGACCTGATGTCTGATGCCCCACCCCTCCCACCCTACCCCTGCTCTTTCACAGGAGCCGAAGGCAATGTTATAACTTCCAGGGCTGGTGCTCCATCTACACCCTAGGCTCTCGCATGAGCGAACTGGTCCGTGGCCATTGCTAACACGATTAAATCTAATACTGCATTTCCCCCAGGAAGGGGGAAAATGGACAGAGTTGACTGCACATTTTGTACTTCCTCCTTTCCATAGACTTTTCTTTAGACTTAGCAGTGAGCTTGACCAGTCGCTTCCATCTGCTGGCACACTCCCCTTTGCTTGGGCTGGTCTCTAAGCTGAAGGTCAAGGCCTCCAGCATGTTGCTGCCATGACTTTGGTTCAGGTCAGCAGAGATTCCTAAGTCCCAGAGCGCTAAGCCGAATAAATACATAAATGCTTGTATACGTCTGCCTAGAAAACACCAGCCCAACACAAACACTCTGAGGGAAGTTTACCTTTCTTAGGACTTGCAGCTCTAGACTGGGAGCCCTGGGCCTGCAGGTGGAAAGCCTGTGGTACCACACTCCCTTTGGTCTTGAAGTTTCCTCCCTGGGTGTGCTCTTCTGGCGGTGGCCAGGAATAAACAATTTCAGCAACTCGGTTGGCGATGGAAACAACCTTGGGGTCCACATCTGAAACAAGACAAAACGGTGCTGAGAAGCCCTTCCCAGAAGAACTTGGTCTGGCTCATTGGTATGCACAGTTGCTCGAAATGAAAAGACCAGCCTAGAGTGAGAGGAAACTGCCTGGGAGCATGTGTTGGGGGGAGGCCCATTCTTCAAAAAGCACTGGCAGTTGCCTGGCAGAGGCTGGGATTGGGGAGGAGTCCACAGAGGAATAATTGCCACCTTGAAACAGTTGCCCTTCTGCACCCTCTTTTTGAAGTCTTGCAAAATTAGGGTCCCCTGTCCCCTTTGCGAAGGAAGGAACACAAAAGAGAGTGCTTAGTTCTTTGCTTGAGGGAATGCTCATTATGCTTTTATTTTTATTCTTTTTGTTGTTGTTGTTATCGTTTTGGACATCCTTTATATCTTGGAGAGCTGGCCCTTATGTGCCTAGAAGGGCATTCAATAGTTTGACAAGCCATTGGGGTTCGTCACTAAGGAAAGAGAAATATCCCTGCTCTCAGGCCATATTCATTACTCAAGTCTATTACCAAGTAAACACTGAACTGCCCTTGCTTATAGAGTCCTCTCTCCTCCAGGTCTTCTGGGAAACATCCCATTAGGGCTGATAGGAAACAAGGACACACAAAATGCAAACCATGGACTTCGAGAATGTTTAATACAGGGATAGAGTATGTGTTTGCACACACAACTATAGAATAAAGCATTTTGAAATATGAAGGTTTAAATGACATTGGCCCCCTGAACGTCAAAGCCTGTGAAAGACAAGTCGCTTTGCCACTGGTGGCGGGGTGGAGTCGGTGGGGTGAACAGGTGGTATTGCTGAGTTGTTTGGGAGTACAATTTTTATTGTCGATTCATTACTAAGTTCTTAACTTTTAGAAGCTTGTACAAGGCCTGTCTTCAAAGCCATATGAAGCTGGCTTATCACATAATGTTTGCAAAATAATACTATTTAACTCACAGACTTGAAGGAAGAGTTTTGGCTGGGAGGTTTGTGTGCCAGGGGAATCCCTAGGCTTTATAAACCAGGATAGGTAAGAGGCAAGGCCTGAGTCTCAGGAGAGATTGTGTCACATGAAAAGCGGTTTTGACACCTTGCAGAGCTGCCAAAGTGAGTTCCGATCCTCTCTCCCTGGGCTCCTCCACAGCACGAGAGCTTCGGTGCTCTCCCTTCCACTGCTGGCGTTCACTGAAAGGCCACAGGGACAAATGCTTTGTTTGTAATGCCGCCCTCTAAAAAAAGGCATAACGGCTTCCTTAAAAAGCCATATGTTTCATGCTCCATCCATAGGGTTCAAAAATGGATAAGGTAATTAAAGAAAAAAGAATAGCGGTCAAGTACAGAGGCCCACTGCATTTTCTTCCCATTCTAACAACCAAAACAAATATACTTTCCACTTTTAAATTGCCTTATTGCAGCCCAACCGGCCTCCTCTTGGATTCTGGCCACCGATGGCCTCTGGCAAGGAAATGGCAAGGGGGCGCATCCCAAAGCCGATGAGAACCTTCCTCTGCAGCGTCCACAGAAGGGAAAAGAAAGCTTCATTTTCTACCTCGGTATCCTGGTGCAGCCTGTCTAGGGCCATCAGTGCATGGCTCTCTCACCAGAAGTCACGCTGTGCCCATCTTGTACCCAGAGAAGGCAGATACAGGCCCCAAAGACTGTCCCTTGTCATCCCCCAGCCCCACTGCCCCCAAGTGGCGGGGCAATCACAAGACCTCCAGCAGGTACAGAAGCACACAGTCTGACTTAACCTGTGTTCATTTTATCGATTTCTATAAATCAGTGGGCACGGAGTGATGGGTGCAGATGAAATACACGCAGGAAAAACTATAAGCAAACACATTTTGATTCGGATGAACTGGCTATAGTTAAGATTCCCATTCTGAATGCCTTAATTTTAAACACCGGAAAAAGACAAGATTCCCTTTCTGTCGGAGTAGGTTCCATCTCATAAGCAATGAAAAGTTAGATGGGGGCAGAAAGAGAACAGAAAGGCTGCCCATCCTTTGGAGTCTATTTTGGGGGTCATTGTGGAGCCAAGGAGAGAGGGGAGCAGAGTTGGGAAGGTGCCATTTGGCCTTTGGCCCGAGGCATTTGCTTTAAAGGGAAGGGGCAGGGAGTTTGGGAGAGGTTTTCACATGGCCGAGACAGCAATTTCCCACCCAGTATCCATTTTCTTCTTCCTTAGTAACAGACCCCTGGAATGTCAGAGGCAGCAGTGGACCCACACGCAAAAAACTACATTTCCCAGTCTCCCTTGCAGTAAGGAGTGCCCAGTGAGACGTAAGGAGCTGGGTGCAGTTTTAAGAACGCTCTCCAAAAAGGAGCTGAATTATCCAGGAGATGCCCTTTTGTCCTTCCCTTGCCTCCTCTATTTTCTTGCTTGAAATGTAGGCAGGATGGGCTGGTGTCCCAGCAGCCACTTTGGAATATAAGGTCACTGTGAGGCTGGAAGCCACCGACTGAGGGACAGTAGAATAAGATTCCCTAATGACTATGGAGTGGCCGTATCAGGCCTGGGCTGCCAAACTTTGGTCTTCTTTTAATGGGAGAGAAAAATAACCTCTATATTCTTTAACCACAGTTATTGGAATTTTCCACTATATGTCACTGAGCCTAATCCTAGCTGCAGCATTCCACATGTAGTGAATCACAGCTCCAGAGAAATAAAAGATTCACAAGCGAAAGAATCTGGGCTGGCAGTTTCTAAAAAGTTGTCAATTAAGCCTGTTGTCTGAGTCCTGCAAATGGCAGCCCGGGCTCCATCATGACCTTTAGTTAAAAGAACCCAGGTGAAGCCAACTGCTGAGCTCTGATTTATATGGGGCAAAATAGAAATAGAATGCGAGGCTCACACCAACCATAAAACCAACTAACCACCCACATATTTAACTAAACAAGAAAGTGAGGAAAGAGAAAGGTGAGAAGAGAGGATAACTGTACACGAATGTTCAAAGCTAAGCCTCCTTAGGAGGCGATCATGTCTCCTTTTTTAAGAGCTATCTATGTATAGAGAGATCTTGAAATTTTAGGAAATAAAAAAGGTCAAATGACACTTCGGTAGTATGGAAATACAGGATGTCATTTGTCTCACAAAAGCCAGAAGATGAAAGTCTGTAAAATCTTCCTCTGTCTCCTGGCAAAGTCTAAAGAACAGGCCAAGAAGAAGAGCCTATGTAGGTGCCCTGAAACTCTTCTGCTTGCTCCAGAGCTCAGAGACCACGCCCAGCGGGTGGCTGCCATACCACGGGGGAGAGGAGGAGTACCCCAGGTAATCTGACCCTCCTGTTCTAAAATTCTGTGTCTAATGGGAAATGGGAGTGTTCTTGATCACGAAGAATGATCTAATATTGTCCACATGCGAGCTGACTTTTCAAGCCAGGACAGTCACTAGATTTAAAAAATTGAGACATGACTGCCACCTGTTGACTAATTATTGACAAGTTACACAATCCAATCAGCCCAGCAGGAGGGGGATTTTCTTTTAAATCTGGGCATTGGGCAGTAGGTGTTGTTGAAGGGGAGGAAGACGCTTATGCAAAGTTTGTGGACGAAGGGCAACGCTCTGTGATGAAGACTTTTGTGAAAACGTTTTAGTCAATAGAATGTATCTTCCCACTGAGGGAAAAGTGTGTCAAATACTTCAGTTTTTTTTTTTTTAGAATGTTTTAAACTTTGAAAATTATGTTTGTACATAGCTACCTGATCTTTCCATTTGCCCTAAGAGGTGGGGAGGGTGGGGTACCCCAATGTACAGATGGAAGCACAGAGGTGCCAAGAAGTGAGTTGGCTTACTCCAGGAAGAGCAACGGCGAGCCCATCCTGAGCTCTTTCCTTTACATCGATCTCTGGCACGGAGGTTTAGGAATTTGGGCATAAGCTCATTTACAGGCAGTGGAGCCGGAAAACCAGTCCTGTTGCCCTTCAATGCCATCCTCTTCCTTTTTGCTCAGTCTTGAGAAAATTAGAGCAAATATTACTGAATATTAATAACTTGGAAAGCAAAGGCACAGCGAGTGCCCTGCCTAAGGGCACATTGTCAGCCAGGAAGAGATGAACTACCATGCACACAGAGAAGGGAGAGATTTGGTTGAGGGAGAGAAAGAATCTCCCCAAAATCCTACCTTCGGGCTCTAAGCGCTGCTCCACATTAGAAAGGGTCCTAGACCACTGCTGACCGTGAAGACTGCCTTGATATTCTGCCGCCCCTAGCGCCACAGCTTGAGTCTCCGAAGGCGAGCTCTGTGAGTCTTCTTCCTTCTCTATTACTCCAAAGAGTGTTCTCCAAGAAGACTTTTTCTTGGCAAGGCTTATGGATTTCTCACTGGATCGGGAATTTCTGCAAGGCCAGGATACCTGTGTCCGTGACTCGTTTGCTGACCAGCTCCCCAGTCCTTTCTGAGACAGACTTCTTGTTCTCAGCCGCTTTGGTGAGAAGACAGCGGAGGTGTTCTTGAAGACATGGTGTTTGACATAGAACTCCAGGATTTTGAATTCTATGGTGTTTGGGTCGTCATCATCAAGGGAGATCTCCTCCAGGTCACACGCACTGGTGGTGCACATGGTGGGCCTGCAACAACAAAGTTCTCATGCATCCTCCTACCTGTGGGCCATCTACTCTCTGTAGGTCAGGAGAGACAGGGGTGAAACTCAATGCACCTTTACTGAGCATCTATTCTGTTTGTGCCGGGAGGCATGGGGTAGGCACAGATGGCTCTTTCCCTATAGTTTCTTATAGTCATACATATGTGTGTCTGCCTTTCTATCTATCTATCATCTATCATCTATCTCATCTATCTATCTATCTATCTATCTATCTGTCATCTGTCATCTATCTATATCTATTGTGTGTGTGTGCAAAGTATATATACTGTAAGATATGAAGACCGAGATGTGGCTGGCTTTTCTAGCACCTAGCACAATGCCTGACACATAGTAAGTTCTCCATAAATGTTTGATGAATGAATGAAAAATGATTATAGAGCTGCCAGGTAAAATATGGGATATCCAGTCAAATTTGAATTTCAGATAAACTACATGCAACTTCTTAGTATAAGTATGTCCCAGATATTGTATGGGACATGCTTATACTGATGCTCCTCAACTTATGATTGGATTGTGTCCAGATAAACCCATTGGAAGTTGACAATACCATAAGTCAAAAATGCATCATAGCTTGACCCAGCCTACCTTAAACATGCTCTGAACACTTATATTAGCCTATAGTTGGGAAAAGTCATCTGACACAAAGCCTATTTTATAACGAAGTGTTTGACTATCTCATGTAATTTTACTACGTATATCGCTTTTGCACTATAGTAAAGTCGTAAAACCATAAGTCAAATCATCACTAAGTTGGGGACCACCTGCATTAAAAAAAATTATTTGTTTATCTGAAATGAAACTTAACTGGGCATCTTATATTTTTATGCAAATCTGGCACCCCTGTGAATGAAAGATGTTGCTTAGAAATATTGAGACCTGAGGTAGGTGTAAGGGAGTAAAGGGGACCAAGGGTCAAGGCTGAGCAACTTGAGACAATAAACAAGAGAATGAGCCAGAAAGGATGAGGCAAGAGTGAGACATGTGGTCAGGAGTCTGGGCAGCCACTTGGCATGGAAGGGGATGAGCCCAGGCAAGAGACCAGAGCTGGAATGTGTCAGGAGAGGATTTATGAGGTTTCCGGATTGAAGCATCCATTTGAATTGTGCAGCTCGGGATGCTGTGGCAGGTAGTACATTTGGGACCTACAGGAGCTATATACTTGGGGAGGTCCGTGAGCCCTCTCTTCAAGCCATAATACTATGCTTCCGAAGAAACTACCATGTAAGTTAAACCCAAATCTTCTAATGTATTATGAGGACTTTGAAATTGTGTGTGTGTGTGTGCGCGCCGTTGTTGAAAAAAGGAAGGGTTGGATTTCTTTAAGAAACAAGTTTGCTGAATGTTGATTCAGGAGCAACGTCAGAAGAGGAGGCAAATCACTGAGGTCAAGATGGAGCGCATTTTGACCTTTGTGAAAGAAGATACTTTCCATTTCGTGAAAGCAGATATTTTTGTTGTGTCATAGGCTAGAAAAGAAGGGAGTATTGGGCTCAATCAACAGGCAAGGCCAAGGATGAGAGAGAAGCAGAGAGCACAGCAGTGCTCAGGCGATGGTCCCCCAATGAATGAGGCAACCCTACTGAGTGGGTGAAGGGGGTGGGTGCTCTGACCAGGGCCCGGAAAGCACTTGGCTAAAAGAGAATGCGTGGAGACATAAAAGTATTAGTTACGACGCTTTCAATGCATTTAACAAGTGTAGAGTTTTTTCTCCTACTAATCCTCATTGTAAATTAAGGGAGAGCTTTTGTAAAATGTATAGCTGAGTCTCATTTTACAGCAGCAGAGAGTTAATGTATCACATGTTGGATTCCTTCTGCTCTCAGCTACTCCCGTTTAAAGAAAAAGCCCAGCTTTTCTGGAAATTTACACCATAAGTTTCATGCTAATTTTTATGGAAACGAAGGCCTGAGTGGGGCCCCCTGAGCACTGGTTCAGAGCTGGGAGGGGAGAACTAGCTCAGCAATAAGACTTGTGAAGCTCCTTCTAATTCAGTGACTCATGGCTCACAACCCCACTTCTATCGCCCTATGTGAACCTACTCTCTCCTTATCTGCAGCAAACCTCACCAAACTACTCTCAAAAGCAAGGTCACAGAGCTTCATTTGTTGGCCTCTTTTTCCTTCCAGAAAGTTCCTTTCCCCCCTACCTCTCAAATGGCTAAAGTCCTTGGGGTTTCCCCACAGCCTGTCCTTTAGGAGTCTGGCAGAGAAGGGCGGCCTGGTGGGTACGGTGTGTTCAGCCGGGGAGCCCGAGGCTGCAGGGGAAGCACCAAACTCTCTGTTATTTCCAGACACATCTTTGGGATTTTTCTAGCTCTGGATTTGTTTGTTGAGGTTAGATTTCACTTCCCTTCCTGTGGCAGGTAGTGGATGTGTGAATGGAGGAAACAACTCTTGTGCATCCTTCACGGTTCCACGCAGAGGCTGCATGACTAGCCCCCGAGGTGAGCTGGACAGAACTGACGCTTAGTTCACTCTGTGTTGGCCTGTCCCGGGTGCGAGGGGCGTGGAGGCGCCCTGGGCAAGAGGTTCAGCGAAAGAGCTGGCTTCCACTGCTCTGGACACACAGATGAGGCCCAGTGTAACTCACCAGTGTAGACGATCATCTCCGAGGGAGGTTCCCAGACCAAATGATGAGCTAAATTTGGTCTGGTTGCCTTGAGCCTCCCTTTGAGTAACCTATGCCCCCCTATGCTGGTTAGAGGCAGTCTGCCCTCCCTTTTCCTTCCTCCTCCAAACTTCAGACCTTTGAGTGTCTTCATTCTTTCTCCCCAGTTTCTTATCTCCCAGTATGACATGTTCTTTAATCCTAAGGGTGAAATGTGGAATGTGGTAAAATGCCTGAACTTTCTACAATAGAAGCTAAACTGAGAGACAGAGCCTTGGGTCATACTAATCAAACAAAAGGACTAAGGCTCTGATGGTAGGACAAAGGGAGTAGAAAGGAGGGAGGTTTCTAGAGGGGAGACAGAGGGATCCCTTGTTACCTGGGCCTGGTACTCAAGGAAGTCTTTTGGGGGTCTGCCAGGACTAGACCTGGTGCCCAAGTGCCCACAAGGTGCTCAGGACTCTGAGCTCAAACCTAGGATTCCTGTCCTCAGCCCCCTCCCTGCTCTAGGGGAGAGGGTCAGCATCACCACGACCCACCGTCATATCATCACATACCTTGTCATATATTCAAAGACAGAGAACTGCATCATGTTAAAAATGATTCAGCTAGTTACATCTTAACTGAACTATCGCCTCAACCTTCTGTAGCAAAGGAGAAACAAAAGAGAAACCTAAATATTTTTTTCTCTTTCCTTGAAATCCTAATAAAACAGATTTTAGCTGTCATTTGCTTTCTGAGCCTTACAGGATAAGGACTTTTTAATTGACGCAGGAAATGTCTCCTCTAGTTAGATTGCCTCATTAGTAAAACCAGGACTGGAGACCCGACCGTGTCCTGGGAAGGCAGAGAATCAAGACTGATGCCTCCTGGTGTTACCTGGTCTCGAAGCTGGCAGTGGTTTCTCTTGCTTCAGGGAGGTGGCAGTGAGAATATTTCTATACTTGAGTCTCTCTCCACGAAATTTAAGAGGAAACTTTCACCAAGTCCTCTTGGCTTCTCATTTAGGAAGGCTCGAGTGATCTAAGTCCCCATCGGAGTGTAGCCTCTTGGTTTAGGACTGAGGCTGAAGGGAGGCTTAGGGAAGAATTGCCACTTCCTTGTTAAGCCCCACCCCCAGCCTTTTAACTGAAGGAGAGGCTGACCTCTGCCCGCAAGAGCTGACTCTAAAAGTTCTGTATCTTTTAACAAAGAGTCTCATTGCCCTTCAAGACAATTATGTGGGTGTTTCTGATAGTTTTTAACTTTCTTTCCATTTCGGCACTTCAGCAAATGTTTACTGACCACTTAACATGCGATCGGTATTATATACATATTTAATCTTAACAACACTGAGAGGCAGGTGTTATGTTTCCTACTTTTCAAATGAGGAAAGTGAGGCTCAGAGAGGTAAAGTATCTTGCTAGTGGTCCCTATCAGTTGAGCTAAAATCCAAACCCTGGGTTTTCAGGCTTCACACTATATCACATTACTTTTCCTATAGGATTTAAAGATTATATTCAAATGGAACAACTGGAAAGCTTTAAAAACGAATTCTAACCCTAGCCATAGTAAAAGTCACAATAACTCATTTAAAGACCATATGTCAGAATTTTAGGAATAGAATATTACTGTACATATACTTAAATATGATTTTACACTCTATCCAAATGCTTAACTGAAATAGACATTCATGGCCATACTCGTGATCATGAAACCGTGAGTGCTGGTTGGTCAAAAGGTGAAGATAAAGGAAGTGCGAATGGTGAAAGAGGAATTAAAGCTATTTTCATAGAAGTGAAGGAAGAACTGGCTGTTTAAATATTAGGCAAACAGATCCATGAGAGGTAAAGGGAGGGTGGTTGTGGGAAAGTCAGTTCTCTGGTGATTCAAAGTGAATTTTAACCAGCAAACCTATGTTTATGCATATAACAAGCATCAGTCTAGCCAACCCAAGGGTTATTAAAGAAATATTAAAAATGATTTTTCTTTTTTCAAAAAACTGATATTTTTTTTTTTTTTTTTTTTTTTAGGAAAACGAGATATATTCATTTGAAACAACTTAAGAATCAACAAATGCATACAATTAATACCTAAATTACATAGTACGGCTACAGTTATTATTGGAGTTCAGAGTTACATAACTTAATGACACTGGTTGAGGAAAACAATTAAAATCCCACCAGGTCTTGGCAAGGTAAGTCTGAACACAGGAAGGGGCAATTGGCACAAGGAGGCAGGTTCATTGAGGACAAAGAATGTCCATCAATCATTTAACTTCACATCTGCCTACCCAATAAGCTGGCACGTAATACAGACAGGACTCAATACATGTTATATATATTAAAAAAATCACTTTTCTCTCGATTCTAAAACAACACATTGTAGAAAACTCGTAAAACATAAAATAGCATACATAAAGACCACCGTGATCCAGTTATTCAGTGATAAATACTGTTAAAAATTTGGGATATTTCTTTCCTTCTATGACAATAACAGCTAGCTACCAGGTGTCTGCCCAGCTCACTGCTTCTTCTTCATGCTGCCCCGATAACACACCTACCAAGATGCACCCCTGCAGCCAGGTGGATCAGATGACCCCTAATCATATCCGATTGGACAAGGTAGGCCAATTCAATTCTATATGCCGGAAATTTGGAATTGCATTACGGAGAATCTAGTTGGGTGTTTCAACTGGAAGGTCATATTTGGGTCTCATGCAGCAGATGAGACAAAGCGGATGTGCAGAGAAAGTGATGAAGGAACTAGAATTGGGAAACACGAGGCCCTGGTTCCTGAGAGCTCTCCACTTACCTCCTGGGGTCCAGGATACTCCTTGTGCCCTTGTATTTTTTTTTTTTTTTTGCTTAAGCTGATTTGAATATTTCTTTTGATCAGATGGATCTTTCAATAAATGAAAGATGAACACGGTTTTACATAGTCAAAATATTATAGTTTTGTGACTTGCTTTTTCCATTTAACATCTATTATAACTAGGTCTCCATACCAACAAACGTTTCATAAACAGAATTTTTAATGGCTTCGTAAGTCCAGTGAATGGAAACGCTGCAATTATTCCACCAGGCAACTACTTTGAAATATTTTGTTTGTTTTCAAATGCTCACTATTATACATAATGTTGCAGAATACAATTTTGTCATCTTTGCCCATATTTAGTATTGTTTTCTGTGGAATTATTCCCAGGGAGTTGAATTATTGGGTGTCGATATTTTAAAAATTGTTATGTTGATTTTCAATTTGCCTTAATCTTGGACTCTGGAATTTATTTAAACTATTACTGGGAATATGTCTCAGGGAGAAATCCTTAAATGTTAGAAAGTATAGATAAAAAGCTCATCCTTAGGAAAATTTGACTGGTTTTTGTTTGTTTGTTTGTTTGTTTGTTTGTTTTGTCCATTTTTAGAAGTGAGTAACCAAATAAAGCTTAGACGGTCACATGAGCAGGTTTTAGAATAGACACCACATTACTCGAGGCTGTGACTCTTATCCTTATTTCAGTCTCATCATGAAACTGGATGAAATTTTATCAGAGACAAAATAAAGCAACCAAAGAATGTAACTGGTTCAAATGAAACATTTGAGAAAAAAAAAAGAGCCAAAGAGAAGCACCATTTGTTACAAAGTATCCCTGTGAAAGAGTTCAGACTATGTATTCCAGACATGCCACTTTGACATAGGAATATTTTGAACAGAAGGCAATTGAGAGGGATACACAGGAAAAACTCTCTGCCTTCCATCTCTACCAGGAAGGAAAGGAGGTTTTTAATCACTGGAGTCTACTCCAGACTCCTATTAGCCTAGAGCTGGCACCAGAGGAACCTACAAAACAGACCTTACTAAAACAACCTGAACCTTCCATTAGTTTCCCCCCATATGTTTGTCTCCCCACAGTTTGTCACCCCTAAAGCCTAAAGTTTTCTTCCTTTGTGTCATCACTTCTCTACAAATTTATAATTCTCCTTCACCCCTCAGCTTTATTGAGATATAATCGACAAATAAAATTGTATTACATTTAAAGTATACAACATGATGATTTGATATACATACATATTATGAAAAGATTTCCACCATTGAGATATTTAAAATATCCATCATCTTACATATTCACTTTTTTGTGTGTGTATGAGAACACTTAGGTTCTACTTTCTTAGAAAATTTTGATTATACAGTACAGTATTATCAAGTATAGTCACATGTTACAGGTCAGATCCTCAGAACTTGTTCATCTTATAATGGAAATTTTGTACCCTTTTACCAGCCTCTTTCTGCTTTTCCCATGCCCCACCCCCCGGCAACCTCAATTGTAATCTCTGTAACTTGTGGTTAGATTGTTTGAATGAAGATAAAATAATACAAGGCATTGAAGTGATGGTGTTGGGGTTATTATAACCAGCCCAGTTAAAGGGAAGATGGATGATGCTGTTGGTACAGAGATCAGGCTGGCACAGAGACAAGGTGTTATTGTGATAGGAGATTTTAACTACTTTGACTTCTGCTAAACACTCCTGATAAAGAGAATCTCATACTTGATGCTAATGTATGTCATCTCTTAAATAAAAGGAAGCAATGGTGATTAATGTTTTATACATGTGAATCTTACCTTTGGCAAAGAGGAACTTGTTAGTCTACTGGAAGCAATGGGAAATTTGGGAGAAAACATTAATGTTCATTTTAGTGTAGAATTTATGATCAAAATAGAATTCTGAAGTTAGTCAGACATTACCTTCCTAGAGTAAAGATAGACATGCTTTCATGACCACAGGCTCCAAAGAGGCACAATAACAATAGATATCATTTAACTGACGCTTTACCAATTAATTATTAACTCAGTTATGCAGTAGATACTTATTGTTATGCCTGTCTTACAGATGAGGAAATTGAAGCACAAGGGAGTTAAGTAAAATTGCTCAAGGTGACCCAACCACCTGTGACAAAGCTGAGATTTCAGGGAGCCCAGGCAATCAGTCTTCAGAGTTTAGGAACCCAACCACTTAACCTGACCATCTTAATTCTGTATAGCTAGATCCTTGATTATTGCTGCTGTTCGTCTTTCTAATTTTCTGAACTCACTTTTACTGCTGTTTGACCTTGGCGTAGGGAGAAACTGGAAGATTTTGAAATGGGTAAGAGAGATTACTGGATATCCTTTCAATGGAATGCTGGAATTGTTGGGGATTATTTGATTTCGCAGGCAGGTGCACCTTTGCTAGCTTTTTTTTGATCGGGCTGTGTCATAAGTCTGTAGAGACAGAAGTTGACTTATAGGAAACCGATAGTAATGTAAATAATTCCTTTCATTAAAATGCAGGAGTGCCTGTGGGTGGCAACCAGTTTTTCCAGTTTTTCCTCTATGTGTAAAATCATTTCAGCCCCTGTAAAGGTGGAGCAGTTTGAGTTCTCCTTTGAATTGATCATAACATTTTACTGGTTCTGCCATTAACGAGTATTTGACACATATTCTTTTATATTATGGGAGAGCTGACAAAGATTCTCTCCTTGCCCAACTGTAGCTAGGCTCCTCAGAATCCTTTTTTAACGTGGCCTCAAACTTCTCCTGTGGAGACTGGAACAAAACTGTAACATAGATTCCAAGAGGTTTTGGCTACATCCCTAGGATGACCCTAGCCAACTTGAAGTGCCTGCCTGAGGAAACCCAAGGTGGTCAAAAGAGTTTGCTGTTTGTTCCCGCTAACACCTGAATGTGGGGTCCCTGTCTCCTAGTCTCTGGGAGGGTAAGAGCCTAGCAAACCCAGATGGTTTCACACAGACCAACCCCACCTTCTTGCTTTTTGTAATTTATCACTCCTCTGACTTTACTGAACTGCTCACCCTCTCCTGATGGACCTTTGTCTATTGCAATAGTATATTACAGAGCAAAATCTTTAACTAGGGTCTTGCTTTGTTTATCTTTGACCGTCATGATTTTACCTTTAAAAGGATTATGTCCTAATATTAGTTAAATTTTCTTCTTCTTCTTCTGCTTTATTGATTGATAGGCAGTTGGATAGAGATCTCAAGGTTCTGTTATTGGTTACATTTTAATTAATGGCTTAGCCATTGACACATTTTCAGATAATACGGGTATAATATAGCATAGTAGTTAAAGGCTCAGGCTCCACAGACGGTTCAGAGTTAAATCCTGATTCTGCCTCTTATCAGGTGAAGGGTAAGAGAGAGTGATCTGGAGAAGAAAGCAAAGGAAAAACACTTGATTCTGAGGCTAAAAGAAAGTTCTTGGATGAGCTCTCACTTTAAAAGTACACATGCAAGAGATGTCCAAACGAAGTGTTAAAGAAAAAATTATTCTGTACTAGTTAAAACACTAAGGAAGACTATATTCAGGACTAATGCGATAAGCAGAGGAAGTACCTGTACTGCAATGGGGTTTTGCAGTAGAGGAAAGAGACTTGGCTTAGCTTTAAATACAACAAGGAAAAGTGGGAATTCAGAGCCAGGGAACTGGGCAGGGGGGTCAGTAGATGGAAAATTAATAAGAGGAAGCACCAGGGGTAAGGAGTGTGGGTCTGGCAAAACCAACCCAATAAAGCAGGCCAGGGTGATCAGACGTTACCTGGGGGGTGGTTGAGGGTGAAGAATTTGGTCAGATATTAAAGATGATGAGATAGCGAGGGTAGGAGATGCTGCTAAAACTTCCTTAGCCGGATTCCAGATGGAACTGGACTCTTAAAGACCAAGAGGGGCCTCGTCGGGCTCAGAGGAGCCTGGTCAAGGTGAGAGTCTGGCAGCGGCTGTGACAAAAGGCAAATACAAATGAGTGGAATAGGCCTGGGGTAAGTGTCCGACTGAGCCGAGGTTCTTGAAAATGTTAATGGCTAAGGGATTTTCCAGATTCATTTACAACAACAGAAGATAGGATGAAAACAGGACCACTCTGATTCAAGTTGACTTCTCTCTTCTCTATCAGGGGAAACAGTCTCAGTTGAAAATGACAGGAAGATGTTGAAGCCCTGCATAAACAGTAGGTGGCGGAGGTGTGTTTAGCAGTTTTAAGTAAATCTCATGCCCAGTGTAGGGTGACTCAGGGCCACCCTTGGGTGGTGCCTGGTGACTGGAGTTGGCAGGCCTCAAAAACCTCACACGGATGCTAATTCCCTGCAGAATCCTACACTGGATTATTACACAGACGACTTAAGAACTGTTAGAATGAGGAGTTTCATGTGTTCATTAAGAGTCGGGCAGGACAAAGCAATCCCATCTCTTGCGAACCAAGGGATCCGTGATGCAGTGCACGTTCACTGCAGCAAGGTTTTTGATAAAGACCTGATGAGATGCATGTGAATAAGTTGGAGAATTGAAGTCTAGATGACATTGTAATTGCAAAACTTTTGGATGGTTTCTCACTTATACCTGAAGTGTGCATTGAAGGAATGGAGGCCTTGACCTCTCTGCATTACTTACTTTTCCATCTCCTTTCTTCCCTAAGTTGCGAAAATTGCTCAACTTCTCTGGCCTTCAATATTATGTAAAAAAAAAAAACCCCAAAACAGCTTCGATCTCTAATTGTTTGTGACTATGTGAGTAATTGGTTCATATGTGCCTGAAGAGATAGTTTTCACTTCCGAATTCTGTCCTTGATTCTGTTTGACATTTTTTATGATTGATTTAGATAATGATAAGTTAATAGATTATGCAAAGAAGTGAGAGAGCATATGAATACGAGTTCAGGACCCAGAGTCAGACAATCTTGGATATGAACTTTGGGTCTGTTACTTTCTAACTGAATCTTGAGCAAGTATCTTAACTTCACTGGCTTTGATTTCTTGTTCTTTTAAATGTGAATAATAATAATAATAATAATAATAATAATAGATTTCACATAAGGATTAAACTAATATATAAGATACTATATGAAAAACATTTAGCAGGGTATCTTGCACAAAATTAATGCTCCAATAACTGTTAGCTGTTATTGTTATATTATTAATAATCTGGGAGAGACAACATTGGATAACATTATGTTTCAAAATTATTGTAGGGTGAAACTATGAGCAAAAACCTAGAATGTAGTGAGGCTTAATGAGAAGACCAACATTTAAGATGAACTAATCAGCTTCCTGCGAACAGATCGGGGCTGACCTTGTTTAAGAGTGGCTCATGTCAAAAGTGTGTCAGGGATTTTAGGTGACTGCCAGATCAATCTGAGTCATCACTGTGGTGTAACTACCAAGAAAGCCAATGTTGTCTTAGGCCAAGTTAAGGGGAAAGCAAAAGACGCTCTAGTGCCACTGTATTCTCACCCTGATGAGAAAGAACGTGTCTACAGATCCGTGTTCAGTTCTGTTCTCCATTTTCTGTGGACGAAGTAAAGCAGGAAGCCAGAATGCCTAAGTTCAGATCCCAGCTTTGCCATTAGACTAGCTCTATGAACTCGGGCAGGTTATTTAATCTCTCTGTGCCTCTGCTTTCTTGTCTGTAAAACAGGAACGATAAGACGGTGACCTATGTCATAGGGCTGTTATAAGGATTCGGTGGGATGTAAAGGTAAATATGTAAAGTGCTTTCAAAAGTGCCTGGCTCGTAGTAATTGCTAAAAGAATGTTGCTGCTGCTGGTGGTAATGGTAGTGGTGGTACCAGCATCACCTTTCTAAGGTGGACATTGTCAGTATCCCGGATGACATGATCACGATGGTTATGGGTGCTGCAGCAGTGCAACAGGCAGAATATTGAATGAATTCTCCTCTTCCTCTCACTGTCACCCCTGTCCCAAAACACACACACCACACCCTCCATATGGGCAGGACTTCATAGTTTTGGACTCTTGGCTAAGTTGAAATGCTCAACCTTTGGCCTCTATCATGAGACTATGGAGATCACCTAGTTCAGGGCCTTCATTTAAAATATGCTCAAGGTCAAACAGAAAATTAAGAACCAAGGTCTTCATCTCTATATCCTGTGCTCTTTCCACTCACCACCTGCTTCCTTCCCACATCTGTGTGTCTTTCAAACTCCCACTCCAATCCCACCTCTTCTTAGAAGCTTTTCCATCTCCCCCGAGTTGAATTGTTCTATACTTTTTCCCCAAAGCTACACCATAGCAAGGTTTGAACATTTATTATAGTACTTATCTGTCTTCTTTGTATTAGAGTCCATTGTCCACACCTCTGTCTTCAACCTGTTTGCCTGAAGAACAAGGAAATAATTTGACTTTAAGATCCCACTTAGCACACGCATGGGGCTTTGTGTAAATTAGGACATCATAAAGTGATCGTTGACTTTGTTATTAAGGTTGTGTAATGTGAACTATTTATCCTGGAAGAGAGAAGATTTAAGGGGAATGGAAATGACTCTCACGAGGAGGAAGGATTAGATTTGGCTACTTAGAGAGCAGAATGAGGACCAGAGGCTAGAAGTCCCCAGAGGGGCAGATTTGATCTGGCTGTATGAAGAGACTTCTTTGCAAAGACAATCGTTTAATGAGGAGATGGGTAAGATACAGCCCTGAGGGTCCATGTTTGCCAGCTGCACTGCAACATCACTATAGATCTTGGTGCCCTTTTAGGGACCACATGAAACTGCAGACACATCTGATGCATGGGATGCCTGGTGCACTCACAGAGTTGGGATGGAGCCCAGCACAACCTAGGTAGACCCGGGTCTCGCTTAACATCCTTCTTGGCTCTCACTAGTCCAGTGAGACTATGCCACCACGACAAGCCAGCTCCTTTCCCTATTTCCTCTATTTCTTGCAGTATTCCTTCCTTCACTTTTTCCCACCCTGCTCATTGCTGTCCTGTACACCCAGAAGGTCAATTACACGTTGAACTTCACAGTCGTGTCCTGAAACCTCTCAGCTTGTCTTCAGGTTATAGTGATATTCAAACCTCATCAAGCACTTCCATGCAAAAGCTCTGAATCCATCTCTTCTTGGCTCTTAGTCTAAGAGTATAGTTTTTGTATTTCTTCTGGCCATTCTATTTCATGAAAATGAAGTGAGTCTATCTATTTCTTTTCTGTTTGGGTCCCAGAAATATTACTATAAGCTTTTGTTTAAAACTTCTGTTTTCACTGCCTCCTCACCAAGAAATAAGTACCCATTGCACTCATGACCCTGTTTTTTCTTTTTACTTTTTCTGTATCTGAGGCTTCTTTTCCAGACTTCTCCCCAGACCCTGCAAACCAAAGTATTGATTGTGACATCCCATTAACCATCCTCCCTGCAAGGTGTACCTGTTTATTTATTTATTTATTTATTTATTTTTAACAACACAGTTTGCTTCCCACCCTTGGCCCTGAGCATCTCTGTCATGTGGCCCCATTTTTAAGGTTCTCGCTGCAGGAGATCGGCTCCATAGAAAATCTACCATTCACCAACGTGGTACATGTACTGTCTCCAAAGCATCTGCTCTTACAACATTAAATTCTAGGTGATACCAAACTGAAGAGTGGGTTCTATTCCAAAAGTCCATTTGTAAGAGACTTGTTTAGAACTCACGTTTTCCCCTTGCAATGGTGGCCTTCATGGTGGTTAGTTTTGCCAGGCCAGTCCAGGAGAGGCCGTTAACTTACAGGATTAAGTGAAGCACAGAATCTTCAGGAGTAACAACAATGGTGTAGAATACAACCACAGCATAGGACAGTGTTTCCATGGGAAAATCTTTTCAGAGTTCCAACTGGGAATGCTGGGATTCTTTTAAGTGTCACCAGTTAGACTGAGAATGCCCTCCCACCCCCCACTTATTAAGAGAAAAAAAGAACCCATTACAATTTATTAAGGAGTTACTATGGCACCAGGCAGTGTAAACTCATTCTGTGAGTTATGTTGCTCCAACCTCACATCTACACTGTGACAGAGCAATATAGATACCACTATTATCCACCTTTTACAGATGAGGGAATGGAGGCCAAAAGAACTGCTCTCAGTGACTTTGGACAGGGACTCTAATAAAGTCTGGTGAGTGTTAGGAGAGGGACGGGGACTTTAGAAGATTAGAAGAGTAAGATGGGAATCCGGATCGGGCGACGGATGGCATGAAGATTGGGTCGGGGCTGGGAAGGTGGGAGTGGCAGTGGGGAGTCCTTAAAAAAAGAGACTTGTCACAGCCTGCTTGCGAGAAGGAAGAGTGGCCATAGGCGGTTGTAGTCTTGGCGGTGCTTGAGGATGGTACTGTACAGCCCCAGCCATTCCCCTCACTGTGCCCATGCTCAAAACTTTGCAGTGCTTTCCCGTCGTGAGTCGAATGATTTGCCTTGTCCTTCTGCTCTGGGCTCAGTCTTATAAATTGCTTTAGCCATCACGATGTAAAAGTGATGACTAAAACCCAGGCTTGAGAGAGGTTTGTCCACTAGAGCTCGCTTTCCTGTGTACCTCTGCTTGTAGCCAGGAGAACACGTCTAGGCTGCCTGCTGCAGGTAGAAGACACATGGAGCAAAGTCAAGGTCTCCGTTGACCCAGAGGAACCTAGCCTATAGCTAAACTCCATGGATATGAGTAAGGCTAGCCAAGGTCAACAGAGCCACCTGGCCTATATCAACTAACTGAAGATTTATGAAAAGTAAGTTTATTTTTGTATGCCCTGAGTTTTTAAAAAATTAAACTTCTTATTTTGAAATAATTGTAGATTTACATATACTTGTAAGAAAGAATGCTCTTGTGTACCCTTTATCCAGTTTTCCTCAAGGGTAACATAGTGCAAAACTATAGCACAGTATCATAACCAGGGTGCTGACATTGACAGAATAAAGATACAGAGTATTTTCATCACCACGAGGATCCCTCATGTTATCATTTTATAGCCCAAACCCCTTCCCACCTGTTCCCACTCCCTCCATAACCCCTGGTGACTATTAATCTGTCCTTTATTTCTATCATGTTGTCATTTTAAGAATGTTATATAGATGAAATTATATGACATGTAACCTTTTGGAATTGGATTTTTTTTTTTTCACTCAGCATAATTCTCTGAAGATTCATCTAAGTTATTGTGTCTAACTAAATAGTTTGTTCCTTTTTATTGCTAAATAGTCTTCTAAGGTTTGATGTACCACATTTTGTTTAACCATTCTCCCACAAAAAGACATCTGGATTGTTTCCAGTTTGAGGCTATTATGAATAAAGCTGCTACAAACATTTGTATACAGATTTTGTGCAAATGTAAGTCTTCGTGTCTATGAGACAAATGCCCAGGAGCTTACTTGCTAGTTCATATGGCAGTTGCATGTTCAGGTTAGAAAGAAACTGACAAACTCTACCATTTTATACTCCTACGAGTAATACATGAGTGATCCAGTTTCTCTATCTTTATCGGAATTTTTATTTTAGCCATTTTGGTAGGTGTGTAGTTGATTTCTCATAGTGGTTTTAATTTGTATTTCACTAATAGCTGATAATGCAGAACACTTTTTCATGTGCTTATTGGTCATCTGTATATCCTCTTTGGTGAAATGTCTCCTCACATGCTTTGTCCACGTTCTAACAGTATTATTTGCTTTTTTACTGTTGAATTTCGAGAATTCTTTATGTATTCCAGATACTGGTTCTTTGTCAGATGTGTGGTTTGCAAGTATTTTTCTCCCTCACTGTAGCTTGTTTTTTTTTTCATCTTTTAAACAGTGTTTTTCACAAACCAAAAGTTTTAAATTTTGATCAAGTCCAATGTATACATTTTTTCTTTTATAGATTGTGCTTTTGGTGTCAAGTCTGAGAATTCTTTGCTTGGCTCTAGAGCCTATTTTCTCCTATATTTTTTCTTAAGTGTTCTGTGATTTTACATTTTACATTTAAGTCCATGGCTCATTTTAAATTAATATTTGTACAAGGTGTGAGATTTAGGTTGACGTTTTTTCTGGCCACGATGTGCAATTGCTCCCTCTGTCTTTTCTCCATTGAACTGCTTTTGCATCGTGTCAAAAATCAGCCAGGCATATTTGTGTGCACCTATTTTGGGTTCTCTATTCTCTTATATTGATCTATAGGTCCATTCCTCCATCAATACCATACATATTAAATTCCTTCCACTTTTTCCTTTTTCAAAAAATTTTAGCTATTCTAGTTACATTAAATATATAATACCATATTTAGGTTTCCAGTTAAGCGTGATGGATTAAATACATACGTATATCTGAGCTCCATCTTCACCCTCCCCTCCTTGTCCATAATTACAGTGAATGAATTATAATCACAATAAAAACAATATTGGAAACTAGAATACTAGGTTGGTTTGTTCCGTCTCCATAACCCTCATTTTCTTTGTGTCACTCCATTGTTGGAGGTATGATACTAAACTTACTTTTTTAGACTCTCTTGTAAATAGATTTGCCTTCTGACACATTTCTGGCCATTGAGTCATAAGTTGAAGTCTGCAGGGGGTTTCTAGAAAGTCTCTACCTTTCTGCTTCTTTTCCCTTCCTCCTATTCCTGCCTCGAATGTGGATGTGATGGCAGGAGCTGCAGCAGTTATCCTGTGACCATGGGTTAGAGGCCAAGAGAGATCTTTGCCCTAATATTCTTGAGCCCCTGAAATAATACCAGTCCAACTACCTCTCGACTTCTTGTGTGAGGAAAAAAAAAAAAAGCTCACCCCTAATTTGTTTAAGCTATTTTTTAAACATTCTTTTACTCCTAGCTACGTCATATTTCTTAATATAGTGAAAAGTTAAAAATCTAGAATATTCAAATGGTCCAATGTTCTCCTATTAGATGTTTCAGAAAAAGAGAACAGAGAAATTGGGTGGAAGAAGAGCATCAAAGGAACCATAGAAGAAAATAGCCCAGAACTGAGCCTTCCTATCTTGAAACAACATGTTAGAACAAGTCACTAAAAATCACCATGGTGTAGAATGAAGTACTTCACAGTTTGCTTCCAGATAAATGGACCAGCGGTCAGGAAATTGGCTTTACTACACTAAGCGAATGTATAGTAAAAAGAATTAACATTGCGTAGATATTCAAAAGGTTTGTCAATACACACTAAATAAAAATGTTACCTTTTAAGAAGATGGGAACTTGTGGAACCATAACCTTGGGTATCTTTCAACAGAGAGGTTTAAGTTTGAGCTGTTGGTTCGTACTTGCAAATTGCCATGTTTATTTTAAAAAATCGGTTATTTTGAAAGATCAGACCTGGTACTGATTCAGTGTCATTGTGAAGGTAATTTCCTTGACTCTTCCGTGCCTATTTCCTCGACTGCGTAGCTACTTCAGTGCTTATTGTGGAGACTAATGGGAATTCTGTATCTAAAACTCCTGGCACAGAGCTGGTACCTCTCAAATACTAATTTCCTGTAACGACATTTCTTAAACCGAGATTCTATCTGTGTGTACACACCACAGCCTTCCATTCTTCCCTTGTTTTAGTTCACAGAGCCCGAGTGACCCTCGAGATTAAGGCCTGGGAAAGTTGAAACTAGGGTCTGTGGGTTCATTCTAAAAGTATTCTAAAAGTCTACAGAAACTAGACGTGACTGGGGATCAGGATAAGGAGGAATCAAGTGTCTTTCTTCTGTACGTAAACTCATTGGGGTAATTCTGGTGGCTTCATGACGATCAGAAGCTCTGGCTGATAATTTGTACATCTGATGACTAAAGATAGAAAAGTTATTAGATACTTTTAGAGATGCATTTTGGTAGGCAACATTTTTAAAACCATGGAATTTATGGGGAGAACAGTTAAGAGGATAACACGTCTGGGGCACTAAGGTCCATAAAGATTAAGTAACTTGTCCAAGGTCACATAGCGGGAAAGTGGCAATGTCAAGACTAGAACTGACCTCTCCTGAGGTTTGTAGTCAGCATGTCCCACTACCCACAGCTGCTCCTCAGACCATCTTTTCTTCCCATCACCCGTGTCCTTCACATCTATCAAATAGTGCTTCAGAAACGTGAAACCCAGGATGTTGTAGTGTCAAGGGTACCTCAACTATTCTATGTCCTAGAACCCTAGGAATCATGGTAAGGGAGAAAATATCCTTGGCAATGTGTCATGATTTGTAGGCACCAGAAATTTCTCTCTTGCTTCCTTTTGTCAATTAGAAGAATCGGTACCTAAGACGATTTTAAATGTTTAGTTTCTTAAGAGAAAAACTCTGTTGCTTGTTTATATTGTGTTTTCTGCCTGTGAAATGACAGGAGCTTTTCCGCCGAGGCTGACATTCCCACGAGAAAGCAGACGGGGCATGAGAACTGAATGCATACCTGTCTGGAAACTGGAGCCTTTGATGAACGTAAACAAGAGAACCAGGAAGAAAACTGTTTTGATATGCTGTGGTCACCAGGTGGCGCTACACACACGCTGTCAAATCAAACAGCTTCCCCAAACCTGGGGAATTTTTTTTTCTGGTTTACTGAAGCGGTTGCGGGGAACACGACACAACAAAACAGGTAGGTTCAGTACTTCATTTGGAACAGTGGAGCTGAAAGAAGGTGGTAAAACCTCCAAGAACTCCCTCCCTCCCCCCGCTTTTTAAAAAATATACTATTATTTTATTCAAATGGGTGTTGGAGAATTTGCCCTCTTTAATTGTACCGCAGAGAATCCACCAGGGTTCTTGGGCTTCATTGAGTAAATGAGGAGCCTTCTCAAGTGAGTGGAGACTCAGGAAGTGACTGGCTCCAGCAGCAAGAAAGCCTGGAGTTATTCTGAGGGCGAATGAGCTCCAGGATTAGGGCTCCAGCAGTGGTTGTCGCTAGGGTGCATTCCTTCCTCGCTTCTGACCGTCTGACCTTAAGGGGAAAGGCAATTTCCATTTCTATGTGGGAACTCATTTCCTTTGTTGCTTCCTTTATTTTATTTCCCTCCCGGGAATTGTGAATTCCCAACCTGGTTGGGGCCTGGGAGGAGGAAACAGGTGGGGGCAGTGAACCAGCAGCGCCCTTTCTTCCTTCTCATCCCTCCCTGAGTTAAGACCCTCCAGCACCTTAACCTACCCCTCTCCTCCAACGAAAAATGCTTGTGGCACATCCATGCCCGATGACACCATGGATTCTCCTGCCAGTCCTGAGTTAAAACATCTTGAAAGTTTCCTTTCAAGGGGCCACTTTGTATTAAAAGGAGAAAATAAAAATCCCAATACTTCCTACCCTGAATCCTTTTCCTGATACCACAAAACAAAACAAACAAAAAACGACTAGGGTATCGGCTCGTCGGCACCTTTTTCGATTCCAGGCCAGTGCGACTGACTGATGGCACCCAGGCCTGCTCCCAGTGTCCCCGCTCATTAAGCAGCGACTCCACCAGGTACTGGTGCAGCCACACTTAGATGCTGCTTGGCTGGGGTTTCAGAGGAATCAGTATTCCAGTTCTCACACGCATCGGAATCTCTTAGGACACAGATTGCCGGCCCCACTTCCAGAATTTCTGGTCTGTGGTAAAGCTGGAAAATTCGCCTTTTTCACAGGTTGCCCTGTGAAGCTGATGCTACTGGTCTGGGGTCTACGCTCAAGAACGGCTGTTTCAGAACAGAGAGCTGGTGGGGGAAAAGGAGCAGCAGGAAGAAGCCATGGCTGTGGTTTGGCTGGTCTTCTTGCTGCTGTGTGTGTGAGGGGGTGTCAGGGCTGCAGGGGCACCAGGAGGTCCTGACTTTGGGGGGTTCTGCCAATCCTCCTCTCGTCTTTCTAGACTAGTGGTTCCGAAACTTGGCAGCACATTGGAATCACTTTGGGAGCTTTAAAAAAAATCCTGACGACTGGCTCCCAGCCCCAGAGACTTTGATTAATTGGTTTGAAAGGTAGTTTAGGCATTGGACAGTTTGAAAGCTCCCCAGGTGTTTCTGATGTGCAGCCCAGGTTGAAAAACCACTGTTCTAGGCTCTCCTCTTGTTGCATTCTTACATTCAGCCCTCAGTGAGGGGAAGTACTAATCATTCATTCTCGAACACTTCCAGTTCTGTGTCGCTCCTCCCTACCTCTGCCTACCTTCAGGCTGGAACAGTCTTGCATCTCTTTCTGACTACTCAACTCCTATGTATCTTTCAAAACCCAATTCAAATACTGCTTCCATGGTGGAGACTTTCCTGGCTTCCCCTGACAGTTAATGGCTTCTTTCTCTATCTCTTAAAGTACTTCACACACACTTGAATGATAACCCTTTATTTCACTGTATTGTAATTATTTGTGTTCATATCTTCCCTCTCCATTTGATGGTGTACCTCTCAGGGGGTTTAAGAAACCTGATTGGATGAATCCCATAGTTGGTTATAAGGTTTCAAATGCAAAATGTTCTGGATAAGGAAGTTCATTAATTTCAATTCTGGTCAGCCAACTGAGTGTCTACTGTGGGTCCAACTGGCGAGTACTTGGGAAGCAAAGCTGAGAGAGCCAGAGACACTGCCCTTGAGGAATTGCTAGCTGTGCTCTCATTAAATTCAGCTCAGGAACCGCTTTCAGAAAGACCACCAGGAGCATAGAGCCAACCTTGGGCCTCCCTTCCATCCCTCTATGGCACTCACCACCCACAGGATGAAGTGAGTTTCTTGGCATGTCTTTCATGAACTTGCCCCTTGTCTACTTCTCCATACAATTCGCTGACAATTTCATGCTTGGATTGTAGTTCCCTGCACACATAATGCCATTGCCAGCTCATACCTTTCCGTTCCTTGAGATGACCTTCTCACCCTGGTTTGCCTAGCTAACAGCCGTGGACTATAGGTCTTCGTTCCCTGCCCCCAGGCTGAGTACCTTCTCTTTGTATTCTTCCAGCATTTTGTACATGCCTCTATTACCATGTTGAAATACTACTGTTTTTCATAAACCTGGCACACAGTAGGTTCTCCTTAGTGTTGAATCGATGCTTACACAGTGATTCTCAAACTTTATTTTGTGTATACTCTGTTCTCATGGGTTTGAAAAAGGTGATCACATTCTCCTGGGGGAATCAGGATACTGAGGGGGAGGGAGGCATAATATGGTTAGAAATACCTTCTACTTGCCACCCAGATTCTGATACATGTCCTGGGTCATGCTATCAGGTTGAGAGTTGTCGGATTACTATAGGCCAGGCAGTGTGCTAGGTACTTTTTAGACCATGGGCACAATGGTCTTTACAAAATTTTGCCTGGCGGTTATTATTATCACCGTATTATGGATGGGAAAAATGAAGCCAAGGGATTTGCCTAAAGCCGCAGAGCTGGTGAGTAGCACAGGGCTACAAGGACCAAAGACGCACTGCTGTTTGATTTGTTTCTACGCCTCTTTTCCGCACTAGACCTGAGTACTTTTTGAAGGTAGGGACATGGTCTCAATAGCTTTTGTACCACTGGCACCTGGCACAGAGCCTGGCATCAGAGGTGTTTCAGTTAGTGAGTACTGAAATGAACTGAATTACACATATTACATAAAAGCCCTGTCTTAATTGATCTTTTGCTTATTAAAAACCTTGTCAAATTCTAATTTTACAGTTATAATCGTGTGTTTGATTATAAGTTTCCTTCCTAGATCTGCTGCCTTTGTTCTCTCTGTCATCTTTTCACGCTGTCCTTTCCGTGGACAGAGCCTTTTCCCTTTTTAATTCAGTGGGACACTCTCTTCCTACCAAGAGTTTGTGTTGAGCAGATAGATTTGAAAGCTTGTCTCCTGCCTTCCACACATCTCAAACAACAAAACTACAAATCAGCTCAAAGCAACTTTCCTCCTTTGGGGGTAGATCCCAAAGCCAAGTTCATGTGCTTGTTCCATAAAGCCATGAAAATGGTGTCCATCAGCTGAGCTCCATGCCCCATCGGTGAGGGCAGCCTATGGCTTGGTGCCCAGAAAAATCAGTGTGGGAAGTAGCATGGCTACTTGGGGCCTATTCTGTTAGAGTTTTCATATCCTCCAGGTTTACTTTTCATTTTTCTTTTTATCTTTTCCTCCCCTCCATCTTGAAACCCACTGCCACAGCCTCATATCTATTATGAGGACAGCTGTATAACAGATCCACTTTCATGATTTCATTTTATTTTCCCAACAGATCTGTAAGGTTGTTAGGTTGGGTCTAATCCTATCATCTTGCCATTTGTTCTTGATTTTACCCATCTAATCTTTGTTCCTTTCCCCATCTCTCTTGTCTCCTCTTGGATTAATGAAGTATTTGTTAGTGTTCCATTTTATCTCCTCTATTGGCTTTTTAGCAACAACTCTGATTTGGTTAAATGGTTGCTGAAAGTATGCATCTTTATCTTATCACAGTCTGACTTGAATTAATAAGATTTCATGTGAAATATAAGAACCTTACACTATGTTTCCATTTGCTCCTCAGCTGTCCTGTGTGATATTGTTATTACATGCTTTACTTCTGCATATATTATAAATCCAGAAACACGTGGTCATTATTTTTGCTTTAAATCGTCAGTGTAAAGAAATAAAAAAATGAAAAAAGTGTTTTCTGTCTACCCGTGTATTTACCATTTTGGTACTCTTCTATGTGTTTTGTAGATCTGTGTTTCTCTCTGGTATTTCTCTTTGGCCTGAAGAACTCCCCTTAACATTTTTTTATTGTGTAGTTCTGCTGGTGATAAATTCTTTCAGCTTTTGTTTATCTGACATGTCTTTAATCTGACTTCTTTTTTTGGAAGGCTTTTCTGCTAGATATAGAATTATAGGTTAACAATTTTTTCTCTCTCAGAGCTTTGGATATCTCATTCCACTGTCTTCTGGATTCCACTGATTCTGATAAGAAGTCACTGATAATTCTTATTAATGTTCCCCTGTAGTAAGATCTTTTCTTGTCCCCAGGATGCTTTTAAGAGCTTCTCTTTATCTCTGTTTTTCAGCAATTTGACTATGATTTACTGAGATGTAGTTTCCTTTGTGTTCGTCTTGCTTAAGATACATTGAGATTCTTGGATCTGTGGATTGGTATTTTCCATCACATTTGGAAGTCGTTTTTTTTTGAAATATTTCTTCTGCCCCAATTCCTCTTTGCTTTCCTCTGAGACTTTAGGCATATATGTGTTAGACTGGTTAATATTGTCTTACATGTAACTTAAGCTCTGTTTTTTCCCCCCCAGTCCTATTTTCTCTACGTGCTTCAATTTGAATACTTTCTATTATTTTGTCTTCAAGTTCTTTACTGATCTTTTCTTTTGCAGTGTCCAATTGGTTATTAAGCCTATCCTGTGAATTATTTGTTATTGTATATTATTGAGTTCTATAGTTCTCATTTGGTTCTCTTTCATAGTTTCTATTCTCTGATAAGATTATCCATCTAGTCATTCTTTATGTCCATTTTTTCCCCTTTAAATTCTTGATGATTATATTTATCTTAGTCATTTTAAACTCCTTGTGTGATAGTTTCTTCTGAGTCACCTCTCAATTGGTCTGCTTTTCTTCCTGCCTTGGTTTGGGTTCTACTTCCCTGTGCTGTGGTTTGGAAAAACCCCAGGTAGGAGACCAGAGAAAACATGAATTTCACCTCTTCTGTTTTTCTCCTCTCAAGATTCCCATCCCTGCACCATCGGTAGTTGATTATCCGAAACCAGTTGTTTTATATATGTTGTCCAGTTTTATTGTTATTTATGGTGGGAAGTAAGTCCAATATCCCTTACTCTGTCATGGCTACACCGCAAGTTACTGCGTGGTCAGATATTATTATTAACCTATTTTATAGTTAAGTGACCTGAGGCTCAGAGTTCATAGGCGCCTCCTTGCTCAAGATCACATCAGAACCGGGCAAGTCAGGGCGGGGAAGCAGCTCAGAGCCCATGTCTGTCTGGGTCTAGAGCAGGGCTCTCAATGTCACTTCCCCTGTTTGCTTCCCACTTTCTTTTTTCATCTTGTTCCTCTTTAAAGAGACTATACAGCACAGCGTTCTCTTGTTCGCTTTCATATCTTCAGTTCTGTCATATTTCACATTGTCTCTCATTTTCTTGGTTGTGAACTTTGCTCCACCTTATCTTGCGAATTCCATATTTTAAATATGCTTCCTTCTCGTTCTGATTCTACTTATGTCACAATATCTAGCCATGTTTCTTATTTATCCTTGCGTTTTCTCAGTGTCAAGCACTGTGCTTGGCACGTTGACATGTTTTTATAAATATTGACTGAACTGAAGAAGAATTAGGTTTCATTTTATTTACCTTTTCACCCTTTGCCCCATGTGCTATTGAAAACAGGTGCTCAAGGAGGCCCAAGGGAGGAATTGAGGTCCCTAGGAATCAGGAGGAGGCCCCAGAGCACGGCTGCTTCTTCACACACAGCTTAAACATGCTTCTCTTTGAATATGGGTTTTTGGCTGATCGTTCATGCATTTCTTTATTGTTCTTGGCATACTGGAATTAGCCCGCTGCCTTTTTCCTTCTTCTGTACCTTTTTCTCCTGGAAACAATTTCATAAAGCTCCTCTTTATTATCCATTTTATCCATTGCCACTGAAAACTATCTACTTCATTTTACCACTACTCTTTATCCTCACATTTCTAGCACACTCTAGAATTTTATTGGCAATGTCTTTATTTTTGCGTATCTTTCTCTTTTTTCCCCTCATTTCCTTCTCTGTACAAACTCCTTTAGAAACCTCTCTTTGGTACTTTAAATTTCATCATTTGTATTCCAATTTCTTCATCTTGGGCTTTGATTATTGCTTCTACTTGAGGGACTCTGGTTTCCTCTTTAAAACATTTGATTTTGGGGCCACTTGAGCACTTCCTCAAATCATTTTCTAACACGCCCACCACTGCCAGCGGGGACAACGGAGGGCTGCCCTCCCTTTGACCTCTCCTCCTTTGTTTTTAATCTCTTCTTTTTTTTAATCAGGAATTTACTCTCTTCTTTATACCTCTGCCAAACTTCTGGTTTTTGAGAAGTGAATTTTGGCTATTACTTTCATAAATAAAAATGGGACTAGCATTCATGTTATATGTCACCACCTGTATTCTTTTTTGTACATAAATAATGTCATCCCTCCTGGTTCAGTTTCCATTTTGGTAACTGTGTAGCCAACTGTTGGCCTATGAGTTTAAATAAATTGAGTCATAATATATTCAGGAGCAAGGTCTGCCCAGAGGAATCACCAGAAGTATCCTATAGTATCCTGACTCCTTTTTACTGATAAAGTCTCTAAAATGAGTCAGATTTCTCTGGTGGTCTGAACTTACTTCACACCTCTTACCATTCATTTCTAAGAATGTCTGCAAATCTGTACTTTAGATTTATCCATAATGGATTGAAAATCAGGTTCTCTACCACAAGTCCCAAACTGCAAGAAGTCTTAGAAGGCACTGCGTGATTGTGATTCCCACAGTGTGGCATTGGAGAACTTCTTACTATGTCCAGTTCTGTATAGTATTTGGATGAAAACCAAGGCTTTGGCATAGAGTTATGTGCCCCTATTTCTGACTCAGAATTCCTCTACATTTGAAGGCTTCAAGTTTTTCAGTCTCCAGACCCATTGGGTTGGGATTCTTTGTTTACATGTATGGTTGACTTTATGGTCAGCAGAACTGGTGACGGTCTCATTGGTGTGGTAAGAGACTCCCACACTTCATACCCACTGAGTCCTTTGTACAATTGCGTCAGTGAATGTTGATTCCGGCCCCTTAGAGCACTGTTGGCTCAGTTGTTAGCCTCTGGTTTTAACGTTGCTGTTAAAAAGCAAATACTCCTGAAACTGTCATCGGTTAATTTCTTAGGGGAGACCCTTGTCATGCCATTGCCCTTGGAGTCCAATGAATGTGGATTCCCATTCTGGCTCTTCTGCTTATTAGCTGAACGATCTATAAAGTCTTTGCATCCAGAGTCCTCATCTGTAAAAATAGGTATAACAATATCTACTTCATTAGATAGTTCTCAAGTCAATGAGGGCTTTGGAAGTGTTGTGTAAATGGAAGTAATTTATGCTTCTTTTTGTTCCTCTTGGCTTAACCTCCCTGGGGGAAGGGCATGACTGGCACCTAGGACATACAGTTGACAATGATAAAGAATGATTATAAAAATAAAGGACTCAGAGAAGGTGGAAAAAGTCTATCCTGAGGTAGAGAGGGCAACATAGGACAAAGGATGAGAACCATGTATACAGAACTGAAGGGAATATATATATATGTCAAGTGAGAGGGGTTCCTCTTTCTTTTCCTATTTGTGAGGCAGTGGATGTGTCAGCACTGGTTTTATTGCAAGAAGTGAGGCAGGAGGGAATACAGTGTACAAATTTTTTTGATTGACTTTTTTTTTTTTTTTTGGAGGGGCCAAGACAGTGTTAAGACAATGAAGAGTGTTAGATTCCAAAAGAATAGGACATGGAAGAGTGGACAGGAGGTGGGAAGGTTCACTGAGGGTAGACCGTACTCACTTGCCGACTTGGCTTAGGCCAGACCCTGATTTTCTTCACATCAGTCACCTGGCTTAGGAATGGGAATCAGTTTAGTGGGTTAAACTGGTGAGCAAAAAAAACTCACAAATATTAACCAAGGAGCTGTGTCCCACCCAGAGGAAAAGCTATGGGGCTCTGATGTGGGATTCCAGGGTAGGCCTTGCTCTTAGGAGTCTGTGTGGAGGGTTGGGCCTTAGAGGAATGAGCTCAAGTCTGGTTGGGTGACTGACTACTTATCCAGGTGATCTTGGTTGTAGTTCCCAAGCTCTCTCTGAGCTTCAGTTTTCTAATATCATCTAAGGTTACTACTTATGTCACATGATTTTTTGATGATTAAGTGAAAGTACTTGGTCATTTTTAAGATTCCTTATAAATCTTGTTTTTCCATAAAATGTGTATGGAACTTTATTATTTTAAAGTCCAACCATATTTATGTAACAGATAAGGAAACTATAGGCTAAAGAGGTTAAATGAGTGGTAAATGGAACCCAAGGCTCCTACCTCCCAGAGAAGGGAGTGGAAGGAGGTTGGAGGACTGGGAGTGACTCTGGCTAGGTGAGTAGGTTCTGAAAGACACGGGACAGTAACACTGTCAGTTGGGCTCTTCATGTGTGTCAGACGTTGGGTGAGGAGAGCAGAACATAGAATGAAGTCTTTCATGAGTAAGTTGCTGCTTGGCCCTCTTCCTAGAATGCCTGCTGAGCCAAAACTGCCCAAGGGAAGGGACCTTTGTTCATCCATAAATCCTCAGATCCTCTTTTAACATATGATTTATGAATTCCATAGGGAAATCTAAGGAGTTGGAGGAGGTGAGGTTTATTTCCTTTAACCTAGAAGTGTATTCAGTGGGACTTACAAGGACAAGGCTGGTGAGCAGGACAAAGGGAGTTGTGGCAGTAAGGGACAGTACGAATCCATCCTTGGTGCCACCTGGGCCTGGCCAGGTGGACAGAGCAACCCTCTGTGTTCAGGAGACAGATTCCTTGATGTCAGCCGCCATCTCTTCTTCAGGGCATCTCTTTTCAGGACTATAGGATGGCCGTTTCTTAACATCCTTTAGTAAGAATTTTCCTGGAAAATGATGGACTGAGACAGGAACGCTCTCAGGAACTATGAGTGGGACGTGGCGGTTCCTCGGCTGTGATATGCTTCACTGGGGTTCACAGTTCATTTTGTTACCTGGGCACACTATTCTGGTTTCTGCTCTCTGCTTGGGTTCTGAAGGGCTCAGGGCAGTGCTGTCCTGGACCTAGAAATTCTGACTTGCTAGGGCCGAATGTTAATTTTCAGGATTTTTGTGAGTTCGTTTACATCACACTGGTAATTTGAAATTAGGCCCAGTTGGGAGTATTTACATTATGAGAATTGACAAATGTTATAAATCAGGGCCTTTTTTTCCTAGAGAGATGGTCGTTAAACTTTTACTAGCACACTGATAGCTAAGGGGGCTGCAGGCTTCAGTGTAGTTCTAGGAGCAACATCTATTCAAGTTCCTGGAGTGCCCTAGAGCATCCTGAGAATATTCAGTGACCTAACACCCTAATTCAAGGCATCCATCCTCTTTGGTGTTGGATGCCCTGGGATAAAGTAGCAGAGGAAACTAATACTGAGCAATACTCGGCTGGACAGTGACCAGGTTTCTGCTCCAGGCTCCTGGCCACCATTGCTCTGGCATGACTAGATGGAGCTGCTTTGAGGCAGAGTGGCCACATTCTTTAGTGTGACAGCAGGGACAGGCCGAGGGCTCCAAGCCTGTTTGGAACTCTATGCCAGGATTCTCCCCTTTCTCTTCCTTATCTTGGGATGGCAATCACACAAGATGTCAAACTGTCACTAATTTCCTAACCAAGGCATGTAGTATTTGGCGGGTGCTCAGACATCTGACTATGACTTTGAACCACCTTGACCTTTGTACGGTCAAACCCTGGAAGAGACACTGTACATGGGCTTTGCTTCCCCATTCCCGAAAAAATGTCTCTCCTGATCCTCCATTTCCAACTCCTCATTAAAACAAATCATAACATAACAACACAAAAATGAGAACACCAACCAAACATCAAATCAAAAACCAAATCAAACTTCCTTTAAAAGAGGAAACCCCAAATATCAGTCTCACCCACTACCCCAAGGGGAAGCTAACTTGCCACCTTCCAGAAAATGACAGAAACATGCTATTCAGAAATCACTCAACACATGAATCATGTATCCTCCCACGACTTCATCTGCATGAAAATAGATACTTCATCTGCTTCCATTTCTAGTTTTCCTGCCCAGAAGTCATTATCTTTTGGTGACATCAGAACTGGTTGCTACAAGGGATGGTTTCTGGTGAGGGCAGCAGGCAGTGCCAATTGGTAGGGTGCCAGGGCATGCCAGTACTGAAACGTCACAGGAGAGGGAAGGACTGAGAGCTGAGCTGGGATGCGGGAAGTATGGACCACTGACAGAGGACACACTCTCAGAGATGACTGAGTTGAGTTCCTATGTTTGTACTTTCTATTAGGGTCCCAAGAGGACAGCTAATCTGTCCTAAGTCATCCAATGAATGTGTGTAGAAATGGGACAGAGATGGAACATCGTGTCCAAAAGTTCTGTACCAGATGTGACAGCTGGCAAGATCTGGACCAGGCTACTGCCCTTGCAGTAGAGGCACTTTGGTGCTCAAGGGAGTGGGGGCAGCTGGAGTAGAGCTTTGCAGGGGGAAGAGCACAACATGAGAATCAAATGTTTAGATTCTCATCTGTGCTCCCCTGCCAGTCATATCTCAGGAAAGGCTTGGACTAGACCAGGGATTGACCGGTTATGGCCCAAAGGCTAAACCCAACCTGCTGCCTGTTTTTGTACAGCCAATTAATTAAGAATGGCTTTTACATATTTAAGTGATTGAGGGAAAAAAGAATAACATTTCATGACACATGAAAATTATATGAAATTCAAATTTTGGTGTTTTTTAATAAAGTTTTATTAGAACACAGCCATGTCCATTCTTTTATGTACTGTCTGTGGCTGCTTTTGTGTTTCATGGCAGAGCTGAGGGATTGAGATAGAGGCCACACATGGCGTACAAAGTCAAAAGTATCTATTCTCTGGCCCTTTATAGAAAGACTTTGTCAGTCCCTGGACTAGATAACTCTAGAAGGTGCTTGCAGCTCTTGCATTCCAGCAAGGGGACTATATTTGCCTTTGGGGTCTTCCCATCTTCCTTTAGCATCAGGTCTCTTTATGGATTCTCCATCTGTTCCTACTCCTGCTGTCATGGTTAAACTTAGCCAAAGGGAAGCAATATTCCAGGAAAGTGTGGCTTAACACCCTGGTGCCTCATCAAAGGTGCCTCAGCTGGGGATCAGAAAGAGTGGGAAAAACAGGACGCTGGACATGGAACAGAAAGCCATTTCTTAGTCATCATGTTTATTGTCAGATCAACAAAAAGCGTAGCCAGTATATTGCTGCAACCGCCTTTGTGTCTCTAAAAGCTCAGACTCACGGCAGAATTGCTAGTGGGCTTCAGACAAGGACCAGCCTCTGGTCAGGGTCTTTAGCAGAGCCAGCTTTTTGGAGGGGAATGGCTATTTTCTCCTGGGTTTGCTCCTCTGCTCTTCACCTTCACATGTTAGACCAGATCACTCGGGGAGGAGAGGGGTCCTGCTCTTTGGTTCCCACTGTCCTCTGTCCATGGACAGTGCTTGTGCCTGGTGCCTGTTTGCTGTAGGACAAGCTGCTCCACCTGGGGCTGTTCTTTTAACCATAGAAACCAAACAGTTGTGAGAAGGATTCCAACTACAATTTGTGGGCAACTCTTATTACAATGCTGCTGCTCGGTACCCATTGTCAAAGGAAAACTCCCCACTCCCCAGAAAAAAAGCTTTCGGAATGTAAGACATGTAAGATATGGGGATAGAACGATGGTGTAAGTGTGTGTAATGAGCACAAGGCACTGTCTCAACCCCCGAAGTGGCAGCCAGTCCAAAACGCGCAGCTTTTAGAGCTGTTTGGACAGATTTTTTACCCATTCAGGAATTTTCTCAACACTTTGGCAAGTGACATTGAGTTTCAGTACTCTCTTCTCAAAAAACGGTCCTCTCTCTTTGATGACTGCTGCATTATTCTCCTTGTCCACCACCCAGCCTTGGCCGGGCTTTGCCAGGACAAACATCTTATTTGTCGTGATTTTCAGACCTTCCACGCTCTGCTTGCCCTTTCGAGAACACCTTCCAAAGGCACCTTGCTGTAGTGGAAGGAACACAAGCTTTGCTGGGGGTTTGAATCTTGGCCCTTCAGCTATGAGACTTTGGAAAAATTACTTAAGTTCTCTGTGTTTTAATTTCCTTGGATATAAAAGGAATATAATAATTACTTTATAGCATAATTATGATGATTACATAAGATAAATGCATAGTATATTTGACACAAATTTAGCCCTCAAAAACATTATTCATATCCCACCTCTGCCACATTTACTTCTTTTTCTGTTTGTTTTTTTTTTTTTTTTTTAAATGTTGCTTCCAAATGTAGTATAATATTTCAGATATGGCTTGAACATTAAAGGGTACAGTGGGGCCATTTCATCTTTATTTAGGACAATGACCTTATTTATTTATTTATTTTTATTTAAGAATTGTTGGTGTTATATTAGTAATATTAGCTTCAGGTGTATAATATAATTCAATATTTTTAGACCTTACAATGTGATCGCCCCACTAATTCTAGTAATCATCTGTCATCATGAAAACTTATCACAATATTATTGACTATATTCTCCTTCCTCTTTTCACCATCCCTCACTTCTGGAAACCGTTTTTCTGGTCTCTGTTTCATCGAGTCTGTTTTTATTTTGTTTTGTTTGTTTGTTTGTTTTTAGATTCTACATATAAGTAAAACCATCCAGTGTTTGTCTTTTTCTGTCTGACTTATTTCACTTCGCATAATACCCTTTAGGTTTACCCATATTGTTGCAAATGGCAAGATTTTGTTCCTTTCCATTGCTGAATAATATTTCGTTATATACACAACACATCTTCTTTATCCATTCATCTATCGATGGACAAAATTTCTTCTAATGTAGCCTAATGTTGGCTTGTGTTATTGTTGTTGTTTGGAACAGGCACACTACTGGAAAAGCAATACTGGGTTGGGAATCAAGACATCTGGGTTCTTTTCCAGTTCTTTAATTCATTTTCCCAACAAATGTTTATTGAGATCCTACCATGTACCACACACCAGGGGTACACTGGTGTACAAAACAGACAGCAGGCAATGTACAAACAGTCAAATGTATAGTAAAATGCCAGGGAGGGACACAAACAATAAATAAAACAAAACAAACAAAAATAAAGCTTGCTAGGGTATTGAGGGAGTTCTGATACCAACTAGCTGTGTAGATTTGGTAGAGCAAAGAGACTGATTCTAATCTGTTGTCTTCAAGCAATGCCCAGGAGAGCCCCAGTAGTTTGGGGAGGTCCCTTAGGAGTCTTTATAAGATGGGGGTGAGAGGCAAATTGTGGGGCAGGAGGTGCTGACTTGTTAGACCCTTTGCTTCTACTACACAGAGCAATATCTTTAAGAAATTTCTTTATGAGGCCTCTGTATGAAATTCAATTGATGAAAATGTTCCATTTTGTTAGAAAAGCACTTGAGATCCTCTTCATCTAGTTTAAGGACTGTGAGAATTGCTAGAATTTTTTCATGGGAACTGCTGCTAAGCCAGAACTCTCTCATTGCACTGGTGGATTCTACTACTACATGCGTAATAGCCTTTACATTTATTAGTGTGAATTTTTAATCTTCTTAGTTTTGGTCTATTGATCTCGTAGGCTGAGACAATTTTGCAACATTAATTCTAAGATCCTACATATTAGTGATACCTCCTAGCTTTGGTTTTTCTGCAAATCTGTTTTATGTGCTTTTTACATCTTCATCCAAGACGTTTATAAAAACGTTGGTTAGGATGGGGCCCAGGGCAGAGAACTTTGGTTCTCCAGTAAAGACTACTAGGTTAGTCTAACCATAATCAGTAGCGTTTGAATTTTATGTGTTCCGATGGCTAGAGACCCATCTACGTGTAATAACACCAAGCCAATAATTTTCCTTCTTATCTCTATAACATGTCATTTTCTATGCTTATTGAATGGCTACTGCCTATTCAGGTCTGGGACTGACCCTGGGGAAACAAGATAAATAAGACACCAGGGGCTCACAGCTGGTAGGCAAGAAGGAAATATAAACCAATAATCACAGCAATGTGATGAGGGCTAAAGGGAGAGATAAACCAGGATGCTGGCAGGAAGTGCTTAATTTTGCCTGGAAATGTCAGGTAGATTTTCTCAATCAAAAAGACATCTGGGAATGTCTTAGTTAAAAAGGTTCCATGAAAAATGTCCAAAGTCCTATGAAATCTAGATAAGTGATAGCGATGGCATTCTTCTGATCAAGGTACTTAATAAATGTTTCTTGAATTTAATTTGAGAAAGGAGTGGGGGACGGAAGCATCTTAAAGGTAAGGGAGCAGACAAAACCTTGTTCCAAGAAGATGGAGGCGTTAGCTGAGGGAACTCGGAAGCTGAGTTCAGGCAACCGCAGTGGGAGTGGAGAAGAGAGAGACGACAGGTGGCAGGAAAATCAGGGTTTGTTGAAAAACAGAGAGTGGGACCGAGGTAGAGAGAGGAGTCAGTCAGCTCTCTGTGTTTTGTTTCCTGGGCACCTGGGGTCAGGGCGGCTGGCAGTGCTATTACTTAAGATAGTGAGGAAGAAAATAGATTTGTTTCGTAGACCTACGAGAAATTAGGTGGAATGTATTTTTCCCCACAATCTTTTCCCTCTCAATTCTGATTTTGATTTTGGATTTTCACTGATAACTGCTGAATTAGGAGAGGATGACTTCTAAGTGTGTGGTAGGCATAGTGGGGGAGCAATGATGATTTCCATTCTCCCCAAGAAACGCTCCCGCCATTGAATATCCTCTTTCATTTGACCTGGTTGAACCCTTTATAAGCATTTAGCTTCAGTTTTGAAGGAGAACATGTATTTGCCTGTCACACACTTGTCTGTTAGGGTAACCAACTCATTCTGGTTTGCCTGGGACTTTCCCAGTTTTAATAATGAAAGTTCCGCATCTATGAATTTCTTTAGCCCCAAGCAGACTGAGACTGTTGGTCACCCTAGATGTACGTGAGGTGCTAGGAGTGCTTGGTGTGTGTACAGAGCATCCCAGGCGGCATTGGTAGAAACGCAATTGCTGGGACAAAGTATAGCTCTGAAGTCTTAGCTGCTCAGACTGAGAGAGATACACGGGACCTGGGTGGCAGTGGGAAGGGGCCAAGGTGACTTTGTGTGTTGTTTTCTCCATAGAGGTCACCCCGAGGCAGAAAGTGTGTGGGGGTAGAGGGGCTTTGAGCAAAGCTGTGGGTGGGCTGCAGTCAGTCCAGCCACCTCTCCATGGGGCTGAGCCAGGCTTCTCCTAATTTACTTACCTGAGCACTTGATTAATTGAATGGAGAGATTCAAGAAGACACAACAAAGAATCACTCTGGGCTCTCCACTCCTCAGACCACATGCAGAAGGTTCTTGGAGAACTGCTTTTCCCCAGTATGCGCCTTGTAGCTTGGAGGACACTGCTGTAGGAAGCTGGGCAAACAAAGTAGTCAGAGCCACAGTCATCTGAGAGAACATTGAGCCAATAAAACCAAAGGACCGTGGATATCCTGAGAGGGCGGTGGGCAAAGAAGGTGTGTTTTTACCTCTGCCTTCTCTTGCCTTCCCTGTGCAGGAGAGGGACGCAGGACGGGTGAATTACGCCTCCCTTCACTTCTCATATGAAGCATAAGAAAATCTTTGGCAAATCTAATCCTAAATTTATTGCTGAGGTTAAATCCAGCAACCCCCTCATGCTCTCAACCACTCCCCGCCCCCAAAGGTTAAATAGTTCCCATAGGGTGCTAGAAAGGGTTATTGAAAAC